>NC_089810.1:39038797-39148797 GCF_029633855.1 Hoplias malabaricus
AGAATGTTACCTTGGGTCTCAACCATTTGATGGCCAGTTTAGGGTCAGGATCTACCGGCATGCCAATGGATGCCTGATCGGCCGTGAAGGTCAAGTCCTGGAACAGAATTTTATTCTTGAGGCACTCATCTCTGAGGCAGATGTAATCCTGGTTCTTAAACTTCACTGGGTTTCCAGGTGAGCCTGTGGCTGAGGTGTTGTCAGACATCTCCAGAACTTCTACAGGAGCTTGCGATGAAAGAGAGAAAGGCTGTGAGTAACAGCTAATGAGCTTGAACTCTCACTCTGAAGGGGTTTGCAGAAAGTTTCAGAGAAGTGGCTCACACCTCTCCACCCACTGGAGACACGCCACCCCCAGCCCCTGCCCCTGCCCCAAGCCCCTGGCTGTGGGGGTGTGGTCATGGGGGTAGTTGGCAAGTCTTGCTGAGTCACTCACGCACATTTTTATCAGGCTCATTAGGCCCTCCTGGTCTTTTAACGTCCTCATTAGCTTTGTTGTTGTTGCTGTTACAATTAAACTAGATGTTTTTTTCTGAATGACTATAGGATTTGTGGTTCCTTCGTGGCTAATGCAGAATAACTGTGGAAAGTTAAACTGCTTGTGGGTGAATAGGCCGCTATTATGTAAATGTGCTAGTGTTTGACACCACAAACATAAGTTTTTAACAGGGAATTTTTATTATAATTAAAAAGGTCTATTATGAAATAATAAAGGTGTAAATCAGTGGAACTGAAACTAACTTTACAGGCACAGGAATGTACCACAGAATCCGATAAAACAGTAGGTTCTGTCATGTTAGTGCTGTATGTAGCTTTAGACTGAGGTGTTGTGAGCTAGTAAAGTAGCTAGCTAGCTACTGCTTTTACATTTCCTTTCACCTATGCTAAGCTAGCTTCAAAAGTTTGGAGCTAAGACATTCAGTTCTTAATAAAATAGGTTTGTATGCTGGTGAACAGAACACTAAAATGTTATATTACAATTAATATCCAGAATGTTAAATTTAAATACTAAATTACATTAAAAAATGTTTATTATTACCAACAGCACTACATTTAAATAAACGACTAAACACAAAACCAACTAAACTGTTTGTTGTAGTATGTAATATTCACTTCCCAGACCATACATTTAAACTGATCTCCAAAAGCAAGGATTTCTTGGTACTGCTACATTATCCTTATATGCTATGCTAGCTTTCATCCTTTAGAATCCCTGACTGAAATTGTTAACTAGTCTGAACTTAACTTAACTCTGTTCCCTGTTGGAACAGAGAGCTCTAGTTGAAATGAAAATGTAGAAAATTCTGTGTCGTGTATTGGACCTGTTGCTTAAAACAATTGTGCACTACACATGAAATTAATGGCTTCTACACTAATAAATATGCACTCAGAGTTACAGGGCGAGTAGTGCAGCTAATGTCTGAATCTAGAACTGTTTATACAAGGCATTATAAGTCATAGAAGGTGTTATTTTATGATTTATGAAGAAGGGAACCATAAAAGTTTAATTAAGTTCTTTTACAGCAAAACGATCACTAGAGGGCGCTACAGCCTTTACTGTCCGCTGAAAGAGACCTTTAAAAACAGACATTTATTTGAACGTTAACGCAGGTTTATTGATATAATTTGATAAAATGGCATGAAACATAAAGCAGTTGGATCATGGGACGTTTTATTGGGCACTACAGGCAAAAACAGGTGGAATTAAAGGAGAATTCCACAGATTTTCCAGAATTTCTGAATACTTCAGTGGTTAAGATGTAAACAAAGAACATTCACAGTCATTTGCTCTGAAATGCTCTATTCTAGAGATACATTCAGATTCCCTCACAGTTGCGAGTTATATTCAGGACACCCTCAGGCAACGTACTTAGACCACGTGTAGTTTCAGTTTTCATATTGGTTTTTACAGAAAATGGTTGCTATGAAAGACTCCATAACGCAGTACTCGACACAGCTTTCTTAAATCCATTATAATTGTTTATTCAACACTTTTGAAAAACTGGAGGATTCCTTCTTAATTATCTTCCTTCTTAAATACCTCCTGCCACCCAGTCCTAAAATCCACCTGTTCTGCACAGTACTGCATAGTCCCTGCCTCTGAATCTTCTCATTAACTGTTTTTCTGCACCAGAGTCCCATCATTAGCTGCATCAGGTGTGTTAGAGCGCTACACACCAAACTGCTCAGAGCAGGTGGACTTCTGGCGAGCTGGAGCGGTGGAACACTACTTTAAACGATAGACTGGCCTGTGGGACTGATACTTAGGGCTAAACTAGCATCTTTGGCAGTGGTTTCCTTGGCAGCTTGGCATCTATGACAACAGGGAAAGGTGTCTAATTATTGAAGCAATCATTCCCTTTTAACTTCATTATTGCCGCCCCTATTGTCTCCGTATGGTCTGTGAATTGAAGGATTATGTAGGGAAACGTGATGACAAAGGACACTGGTCCACCCAGTCCATACTACCACTCCCTCAATGGCCACGACCTCATCGACCCTATGACCTTCAGGCTTCAATTAGCTTCCCCAGCCTTTACTAGAGCGATTTGAAAAGGGGTCAACTCAGTGAAAGGAGACAGGCCAGTGTGTACGTCTGTCTGTTGGACTGTCGTGTCTCTGAACATATTTCGTTCATTCCCTGGACCTTCTGGGGACTCCATGTTTCCTATTATGTCCCAAACTGCGTCTTTGTGTTAGAGACAGGCCCCTGGAACACTATCGAGGCTCACTATTTTTTACACTAAATATTAAAAAGGTTTGTACACACCCCGTATAATTAGCGAATTCAGCTTCTTTAAATTGTTTGCGAATGTTCAGCCATGACCGCACCGCTTGTATGATCTAATTACAAATGAATGAATAAAATAGCAAGGTCTTGAGCAGCTGCACATGAGCCCAGATTCACTACGCTCAAAGGCAAGTTGTGGTTAGACAGGTGTAAAACTGCATTCTGTGGAGAAATGGAGCTCCATCAGCTTTGGGAGGAGTTGCAGTGGTGACTGTGGTACAGATCATATCATTCACCAGAAGTACCGGCTCTCATAACTTAATGACATCCGATCTTCACAGAGAAGTTTCAATATCGGGTCTAAAGTTTTTCTAAACAGCAGAGGGTGTTTATGCAACAAAGGGGGGTAATCTACAGAGATATACAATAGATCAATACATCTAATCAATATCCTTCAATTCAGAAAAAAATGATCATTTTTATATATTCTCCCTGTGCGTGGGTTTCCTCCGGGTGACTGTCTGTGAGGAGTGTGGTGTGTTCTCTCTGTGTCTGCGTGGGTTTCCTCCGGGTGACTGTCTGTGAGGAGTGTGGTGTGTTCTCCCTGTGTCTGCATGGGTTTCCTCCGGGTGACTGTCTGTGAGGATTGTGGTGTGTTCTCTGTGTCTGTGTGGGTTTCCTCCGGGTGCTCCGGTTTCCTCCCACAGTCCAAAAACACAAGTTGGTAGGTGGATTGGCGACTCAAAAGTGTCCGTAGGTGTGAGTGAATGTGTGTGTGTTGCCCTGTGAAGGACTGGCGCTCCCTCCAGGGTGTATTCCCGCCTTTCGCCTAATGATTCCAGGTAGACTCTGGACCCACCGCGACCCTGAACTGGATAAGCGCTTACAGGCCAATAACATCTTTTAAAAATATATTTTATTTTTAAAAAAATGCCTTCGCTGTCCAATGAAAACATGCATCTCCATTTTTGTGGATTTTTATTGTGCTACATGATTTGAACACAGCAGCTGTCCTTCACACTGTGAAAATGTCATGGCAGAAATACTCCAAAATGCCCTGTAATGAATTTTTTACGTTGACATCCACCGATATTAAAGAAGCTCTTTCCTTCCTACAGTCACTAGTTTGGAGATCCATGTTTTTCTCTGTTGCCAAACAACATCTCACGTATGAGGCTGTTTTATGGCAATTTTCTTATTTAATACCTCGCTGTGTGGATGTTTTCAGAGGCTTTAAACTCTTCAGATGTCTGGATCCTATCACCGCCACCAAAATCTGTAAACTACAGACTACACCTCTCTGATGTTTAGGAACCTGTTTAAAAAGCCTTTGATGCTAGTTTAACTAGTTCTGTTGTCTCCAGTCCAGCAAGGGTCAGTAAAACAAGGGCAGGTCAGGATAATGACAAAGGGTAAAAGCGAGCAGATCCCATGACAAAGTGTAGAGAAGGACAGCAGAAAGGCAGCGACATTTAAAAAGTGAATTTTTAAATTAATGATATTTCTAATACGGTGGTGCAGCAGGTAGTGTCGCAGTCACACAGCTCCAGGGTTCTGGAGGTTGTGGGTTCGATTCCCGCTCCGGGTGACTGTCTGTGAGGAGTGTGGTGTGTTCTCCCTGTGTCTGCATGGGTTTCCTCCGGGTGACTGTCTGTGAGGAGTGTGGTGTGTTCTCTCTGTGTCTGTGTGGGTTTCCTCCGGGTGACTGTCTGTGAGGAGTGTGGTGTGTTCTCCCTGTGAGGAGTGTGGTGTGTTCTCCCTGTGTCTGTGTGGGTTTCCTCCGGGTGACTGTCTGTGAGGAGTGTGGTGTGTTCTCTCTGTGTCTGCGTGGGTTTCCTCCGGGTGACAGTCTGCGAGGAGTGTGGTGTGTTCTCTCTGTGTCTGCGTGGGTTTCCTCCGGGTGAATGTCTGTGAGGAGAGTGGTGTGTTCTCTCTGTGTCTGCGTGGGTTTCCTCTGTGTCTGCGTGGGTTTCCTCCGGGTGACTGTCTGTGAGGAGTGTGGTGTGTTCTCCCTGTGTCTGCGTGGGTTTCCTTCGGGTGACTGTCTGTGAGGAGTGTGGTGTGTTCTCTCTGTGTCTGCGTGGGTTTCCTCCGGGTGACTGTCTGTGAGGAGTGTGGTGTGTTCTCTCTGTGTCTGCGTGGGTTTCCTCCGGGTGACTGTCTGTGAGGAGTGTGGTGTGTTCTCCCTGTGTCTGCGTGGGTTTCCTTCGGGTGACTGTCTGTGAGGAGTGTGGTGTGTTCTCTCTGTGTCTGCGTGGGTTTCCTCCAGTTGAATGTCTGTGAGGAGAGTGGTGTGTTCTCTCTGTGTCTGCGTGGGTTTCCTCCGGGTGACTGTCTGTGAGGAGTGTGGTGTGTTCTCTCTGTGTCTGCGTGGGTTTCCTCCGGGTGACTGTCTGTGAAGAGTGTGGTGTGTTCTCTCTGTGTCTGCGTGGGTTTCCTCCGGGTGACTGTCTGTGAGGAGTGTGGTGTGTTCTCTCTGTGTCTGCGTGGGTTTCCTCCGGGTGACTGTCTGTGAAGAGTGTGGTGTGTTCTCCCTGTGTCTGCGTGGGATTCCTCCGGGTGACTATCTGTGAGGAGTGTGGTGTGTTCTCCCTGTGTCTGCGTGGGTTTCCTTCGGGTGACTGTCTGTGAGGAGTGTGGTGTGTTCTCTCTGTGTCTGCGTGGGTTTCCTCCGGGTGCTCCGGTTTCCTACCACAGTCCAAAAACACACGTTGGTAGGTGGATTGGCGACTCAAAAGTTTCCGTAGGTGTGAATGTGTGTGTGTGTGTGTCTGTGTTGCCCTGTGAAGGACTGGTGCCCCCTCCAGGGTGTATTCCCACCTTGCGCCCAATGATTCCAGGTAGGCTCTGGACCCACTGCGATCCTGAACTCGATACGTGGTTACAGATAATAAATGAATGAATGAATGAACAATAATAAATGATCTTTCATAATAGAGAGATAGCTTCACTTGATAAATTTAACTAAAACATGCCATATGTCTGAAAAATATAAAAAAAACTACAATCAATACACATCTTATATTTATTTCACCTGGCTGTTAGGCGAGTGCGGTCCAGTGTGGGTCGACACAATAAAGGGTCCAACCTTTTCAGGAAGGAGTGCAGATCAGGACAATGACACAATGCTGAAGCAAACAGGTCATGGCTCTGTGTACATAGCAGAGGCCAGTTTAACCAGTCTGTCCATCCACCACTGGCAACATGGAGTGAGCTAGATCACACTCAGCCCCATATCAGTCCGTGTATCTGTGACAGGTGATAAACGTAGAGGTCACCGGATGCTAGGTGTGAATATTTTAGTATTTATTCTTTCACTTCCTCTTATCAGTGGCATTTCACTGAGGTTGTGAAGAAGCGGTGAGTAATGCAGCTGTGTGTGTGTGTGTGTGTTTGGGTGTGGGTTTGAATATGTTTATGTGGTGTTGGGAGGAGGCTGGCTGCACGTTTGATCGGTTTGTGTGGAGGTGTTTATGCAGAGCCAAGATGTCTTCACCCCATTTTCTTACTGCGACGCCCTTGAGAGAGATGCAAAGCCTTGTTCTCACCTTCTCAGTTACAGATCTGCAGTTGAGAATAGCACGTGCTTCAGGATTTCAGCTGGTGTGAAAGCATCATGACTGTTAGAGTGAAAGCAGAAAGCGGGGCACAGAGTGTCTTCAGAATTGTGCTTGAAACA
This sequence comes from Hoplias malabaricus, assembly GCF_029633855.1. NCBI lineage: Eukaryota > Metazoa > Chordata > Actinopteri > Characiformes > Erythrinidae > Hoplias > Hoplias malabaricus. Next base: position 39,045,208 of record NC_089810.1, read on the forward strand.
CCGAGCATATTCACCCACAAGATAATACTAAATGTATAGTTTTGTAAAACTCTGAAACCCCTAACCTCTGTACAGCCAAGCGAGCGCTCTCATTGGTTAGGCCTCCAGGAGCTAAACTGAAGTCCCTAAAAAAAACCCAAAACAAAACAGAGAGGATAGCAAAGGTCTTAATGTAAAATAATTATTATTTTATACACCTTTTAAGGCCTAGATACAGCTGTTTTAACAGACTTTATTTGGCCGGTGATCTCTGACTAAGTTTGATGAGCAGATTGTTTTGAAACCAAGCGTTTGACCACACTGTGTACCGCCCCCTGGAATGTGTGTGTCCCACAGAGCTACGATCTGTAGCAAGTTGACCCACATCCTCCTGTCACCGGTCTTTAGTGTGACTCATTATATAATCTCACATCTGAAGCTGCTATCCCCACACACTGCGCTCTGGCTACCTGTATGTCACAGCGAGCTATTATGAGGCAGCTGGACCATTGTGTCCCTCTTCCATGAATGTTTGTGTGTGTGTAAAGGTGTGTGTGTGTGTGGGGGGGGGGTTGCCGGTGTAATTTTAGGCTTCAGGTTTCTCTTTGTGGTCGATGTGGAGGGCTGAGGCAAGAATCCAGGTTATGGGAAGAAGGAAAGAAAGAAAGAAAAAACATTAGAGAGTGTTTCTGTGGTTTGGCTCTTTAACACATCTATTTTTCTCTTTCTCTCCTTTTCCCTCCCTCCCTCTATCATTCTCCCTTCCTCCCTGGCTCCAGCAGGGTTGCATCAAGAGCCCCCATCCCATGAGAGGACGGATGACGAAATGAGCTCTGGACGGCCATGCTTCTTTAAGAAGTGTAATTAAGAATGGTTAATTGCCTTTTTATAAAACGTGAAAAGCTTATTCGCGATATGGTTGCACACGGCAAACATAACATAAATCAGAGTTTGTGCTCCCGTTGAATAATGGCCCCCTCTCACTCATTCATCCACAGAAAGTGCTGTGCACGCCGGTCTCCTCCTAATGAAACAACGCAGAGCTTTTAATTGCACAGAAACAGTGATTTGATTGAGCCCCAGTCGCTGCTCTCTTTAACGGTCGTACACAAGGCGCAGAATTAACCAGCAGTGACTTAGTGAGGTTTCAGAAAGAAAACCACAAAACAGAATGTACTTCTCAGTTTGTAAACACTGATAAAGTTCTGAAATCATTGTGTTTGTGATGTTTCAGAATTCAGTACAATCAGCAGTGGGAAAAGAAATCAGTAAATTAAATTAATTTAATCTCAGGGTGCACTGTGGGAATAAACATAATACATTCATTCATTCATTATCTGTAACTCTTATCCAGTTCAGGGTCGCGGTGGGTCCAGAGCCTACCTGGAATCATTGGGCGCAAGGCGGGAACACACCCTGGAGGGGGCGCCAGTCCTTCTCAGGGCAATAGACACACACACACATTCACTCACACCTACGGACACTTTTGAGTCGCCAATCCACCTACCAACATGTGTTTTTGGACTGTGGGAGGAAACTGGAGCACCCGGAGGAAACCCACACAGACACAGAGAGAACACACTACACTCCTCACAGACAGTCACCTGGAGGAAACCCACACAGACACAGAGAGAACACACTACACTTCTCACAGACAGTCACCCGGAGGAAACCCACACAGACACAGAGAGAACACACTACACTCCTCACAGACAGTCACCTGGAGGAAACCCACGCGGACACAGGGAGAACACACCACACTCCTCACAGACAGTCACCTGGAGGAAACCCACGCGGATACAGGGAGAACACACCACACTCCTCACAGACAGTCACCCGGAGGAAACCCACGCGGACACAGGGAGAACACACCACGCTCCTCACAGACAGTCACCCGGAGAAAACCCACACAGACACAGGGAGAACACACCGCGCTCCTCACAGACAGTCACCTGGAGGAAACCCACGTGGACACAGGGAGAACACACCACACTCCTCACAGACAGTCACCTGGAGGAAACCCACGCGGACACAGGGAGAACACACCACACTCCTCACAGACAGTCACCCGGAGGAAACCCACGCGGACACAGGGAGAACACACCAACTCCTCACAGACAGTCACCCAGAGCGGGAAACGAACCCACAACCTCCAGGTCCCTGGAGCTGTGTGACTGTGACACTACCTGCTGCGCCACCGTGCCGCCCAATAAATATAATTGTATATCTCTATATTCATTATACAGGGTGAGTCAATAGTCTCTGGACACCCTTTTATTTCAGGAACGAAAGGGAAAGTGACATATCTAAAAACACAGTAAATAACGTTTTTCTGAGAAAATTCTCGTCTTCTTTGATATGCTACATGATCACCTTCCCATTGGAAAAACTTGCCCTTGATCCAATATGGCGGCTTTCAAGAAGGCGGCCATTTTCCAGACATAGCCTAAAAGATAGGCCCCTCACCTATTACTTACTGTGGTGTTCAGATATGTCATTTTCACTTTTGTTTCTGAAATAAAAGGGTGTCCTGAGACCTTTCACTCATCTGCTTTATCTGGAGCTCTCGCCCCTCGCTGCCGTTGTATTTTTAGCTGAACCTATGTGTGCTTTTAGGTCGAGAACTTACATTTACGTTTCGGCATAGCTGCTCGAGATGAGGGTGGGTACATGAGCTTTGCGTGACGTAAACAAGAACTACTGACGTTCAGACTGACCAATTAAATGTTTACAGAGAAGGTTATCGACCAATAACGGTAGCTCTACAGTCAGGCCGTCCAATCAGAAGATTTTAGGCTACTTCACCACTCCCCATTTTCACTCAAGCGAACCAATCGGAGTAGGGGAGGGCGGGACTAGTTTGTGAACGAAACGCTTCTCGAAGTTCTATTTAAGCTCTAGATAAACAAAATCCCGGACGTTTGTGAAATTCCGCCCGGACGTTTTTTTTAAGTCTAAAAAAGAGGACATGTCCAGGTAAAAGAGGACGTCTGGTCACCCTAAATATACCATTACAAAATGGTATTCCTCCACTGTTCCCTATTCTGTATGTACACTGACAGGCCACTTTAGGATAAACACCGACCTGGTCGCTCCACCTTCCTTGTGAACAGATAGGTGGCTCGCTTTAACCACCAGCCTTTCATCAGTCATCAGCTGCTGATCACAGAGCTACTTTGGTGCAGGTCAGTGTCACTGAAGCCTCTCAAATAAAACCTGGTCAAGATCCATTCAGAGGTCAGAATAACGAACGTGGTAAGTACTGGGTTGATGATGAAGAGCGGAGTAGAGGAGAGTCTGTGGAATTGTTCATGACAACGGACAGGCTACTGTCTGTAACTGTACACCTGTGTATCACATCTACACAGGAGGGGCCTACATCAGTGTGTGGATTAAGAGTGGAAATCATAGAATATAACTTCAGTTTATATAAAATCAGAAGAGTTTAAGCCTGTTCTTACACTGAAATACATCTTCAGTCTAAGATCCACGCAACATTTTGCGCTACACGATATCTGCATTGGCCTTTAATCTGAACTGATGCAGCCTTTATCACCACTAATGCAGTTTGGAACAAGACTTTACAGATGTTTATATGGTGATGGACATAAGTCAGTTGTCGTGAAAAGCTTATGTAGATGTTATGAGCAACACACTGCAGTAAAGTGTTACCATCAGTTCCTGTTGCACTATATTTAAATATTAACAAACTGCTTAATTTTTTTAACCAGTGTGTATTATTCATTCATTCCTTCATTCATTATCTGTAACCCTTATTCAGTTCAGGGTCGCGGTGGGTCCAGAGCCTACCTGGAATCATTGGGCGCAAGGCGGGAATACACCCTGGAGGGGGCGCCAGTCCTTCACAGGGCAACACACACACACTCACACCTACGGACACTTTTGAGTCTCCAATCCACCTACCAACATGTGTTTTTGGACTGTGGGAGGAAACCGGAGCACCCGGAGGAAACCCACGCAGACACAGGGAGAACACACCACACTCCTCACAGACAGTCACCTGGAGGAAACCCACGCAGACACAGGGAGAACACACCACACTCCTCACAGACAGTCACCCGGAGGAAACCCACGCGGACACAGAGACAACACACCACGCTCCTCACAGACAGTCACCCGGAGGAAACCCACGCAGACACAGGGAGAACACACCACACTCCTCACAGACAGTCACCCGGAGGAAACCCACGCCGACACAGGGAGAACACACCACACTCCTCACAGACAGTCACCCGGAGGAAACCCACGCAGACACAGAGAGAACACACCACGCTCCTCACAGACAGTCACCCGGAGGAAACCCACGCAGACACAGGGAGAACACACCACACTCCTCACAGACAGTCACCCGGAGGAAACCCACGCAGACACAGAGAGAACACACCACACTCCTCACAGACAGTCACCCGGAGGAAACCCACACAGACACAGGGAGAACACACCACACTCCTCACAGACAGTCACCCGGAGGAAACCCACGCAGACACAGGGAGAACACACCACACTCCTCACAGACAGTCACCCGGAGGAAACCCACGCCGACACAGGGAGAACACACCACACTCCTCACAGACAGTCACCCGGAGGAAACCCATGCAGACACAGGGAGAACACACCACACTCCTCACAGACAGTCACCCGGAGGAAACCCACGCAGACACAGGGAGAACACACCACAGTCCTCACAGACAGTCACCCGGAGGAAACCCACGCAGACACAGGGAGAACACACCACACTCCTCACAGACATTCACCCGGAGGAAACCCACGCAGACACAGAGAGAACACACCACACTCCTCACAGACAGTCACCCAGAGGAAACCCACGCAGACACAGAGAGAACACACCACGCTCCTCACAGACAGTCACCCGGAGGAAACCCACGCAGACACAGGGAGAACACACCACACTCCTCACAGACAGTCACCCGGAGGAAACCCACGCAGACACAGGGAGAACACACCACACTCCTCACAGACACTCACCCTTAGGAAACCCACGCAGACACAGGGAGAACACACCACACTCCTCACAGACAGTCACCCGGAGGAAACCCACGCAGACACAGAGAGAACACACCACACTCCTCACAGACAGTCACCCGGAGGAAACCCACGCGAACACAGGGAGAACACACCACACTCCTCACAGACACTCACCCTTAGGAAACCCACGCAGACACAGGGAGAACACACCACACTCCTCACAGACACTCACCCGGAGGAAACCCACGCGAACACAGGGAGAACACACCACACTCCTCACAGACACTCACCCTTAGGAAACCCACGCAGACACAGGGAGAACACACCACACTCCTCACAGACATTCACCCGGAGCGGGAATCGAACCCACAACCTCCAGGCCCCTGGCACGCTGGTGCTGCAGGTAGCGCAGGTCCAGACCCTTCCCTCTGGTGATTGTTTGTGTGGGTCTGTGGATTGCCTGTGCAAACTGGTCCATATGTTTGAGTGTGTGACTGTGTGAGTGTGTGACACCCTGTGACGGACTGGGGCCCTGTTTGGGGTGTGTTCCTACCTTTCACCCAGTGACTCCACTGATCATTTCCATTTATCCATTCATTGTGAAGTTGAACTGGAAGGGGATCCTGAGTTTTCAAACCACGTGAGAACATTGGAGACTTTATTTCAACAAAAACATACATGTAGTTGTATTCAAATAATACTTGGTGCCATAGTGGATATAAATACCTGTATGTGATAGAAATAATGTTAAAGCAGCGGTGTGACACGTGAGACGACCTCATCAAGCAGACTGAACACATCTTACAGAAGCCAGTGGTGCGTTAGGCATGTCGCTCAAAGTCCACCCACACAAACACACACACACCTGCATGAGTGTGCGGTCAGCTGCTGCTCAACAACGCCCTGTTTGTGGGAAAGCTCTGGGCAGAGAGGTGCTGCAATGTGATTGGTCAGCAGCTGGCTACTCACGGCTTTCAGTGTGTTTGTGTGTGTATGCGTGAGTGTGTGAAGGTGTATAGAGGTGGCCCTGCCCAGACAAAGGGCACACGGGAAGGTTTTCCACTTGCCAGAGGCTATCTACACTCTCACAAGCTCATGTTACATTATGTAATTAGGTCCATGCGGTCACCACATGGTGCTGTGTGGACTGGGTGGCTTCCAGCAAGGTGTTTGTGCGAGTTTATGAGTGTGTACCAGGAATATAATCACGTCGTGGGTACCAGAACCTGTTTACACGCTCATGACATGTGTACTTCCTTGTGGGGACCACAACACAATTCCCACAATCATTTCATTTTGAGATAAAGACCTGTTTTAAGGTTACAGTAAGGACTAGGGCTGGTTACGGCTAGTGTAAGCATCAATTAAATGAACGTAACATTCCCATAATTCAAGAAAACAAACATTTATGGTGTGTAACGGGGCAGTTTTAGCTGTAAATAAAAAACGTGAGAAACAATATTAATTCAAAATATGCTGAAGCATTTAAAATAGGTGACCCAACCCTGGTGTGTGTGTGTGTGTGTGTTCACGGTGTTGTTAAGGCGTATGTGGGTGAGTAGGAGTGGAGCGGGTCTCATGGCGCTCACCTGTAATCCACCGTTCCCTGAAGAGAGCCGCTGAAAGGAATTTGGACGAAGCTGAGGAGTACAAATGACACGTTTTAGCTCCTTGCCCACCCCCTCCCGTTCTTCCTCTCTATCTGTGTAGTTCTCTGACGCAGTGATAATTGGGCATTGGGGTGAGAGCTACATATGGTCCCTGCGACTCAACCTCCCCCAGTCCAGCTTGAAAGCTCATTAAAAAAGCTGGTTGTTAATGAGCTATAGGGATCATAGAGCAGCCCAGTCATTAGATGGAGGTGGGGGGGATTCAAGATGCTGCCGTGGTGGTTTTGTCCCATTACAAAGAAGACAAGCCATTATCGTAACTCTCACCAGTGCTCTCTTGAAATACACACACACACACACACACACACAGTCGTTCCCACAATTCTGCTATTCAGCTTTAGTCTCGTCATAGCCCCCAATAATAATAACTTCCTTAACCTGCATTTAAGTGTGGAATCTTTCATAGGTCAGTTCATTTAATACAAATAATTAAATTATTCAAATAATTCAGTAACTACTAAGAAACTAAGCTGTAACTAAACTGTGGAATAAAAAAAGTGTAAGCACAAATATGGGTCATTAGAGGTCAAAAGATTATAGACATCAAAAGCTTGTGGAAAAAAAAATGTCCAAAACTTTTATTTTAGTCTCATTACTGATATATTTTGTTACATATATTTTACAGTGACAATAAACGTAATTTTATATGTAAATTAATACTACTGAAATAGTGTAGAGTTACATCTAATCCTATTTTAAAACACCTGCAAACATCTTGCAGATAAAAGTGTAATTTTGCGGAATAAAGATGAGCTTTAAAGGGTTCAATCAATGAAACTAAAACATCGTATGTCACAGAAATCCAAAGGTCTCAACACATTCCCTTCTGGATAAAGTCTAATCTTGTACGAAATTGTAATCCTTTTTAGTTCCAGCTACAAAGGTCAACCAACTGACTTTATCAGACTTAAACGTTCCCTGTCCATCACTTGAAACCTTAATATAGTCGATAGAGTATATTCTCCTCACAGACAGTCACCCGGAGGAAACCCACGCAGACACAGGGAGAACACACCACACTCCTCACAGACAGTTACCCGGAGGAAACCCACACAGACACTGAGAGAACACACCACACTCCTCACAGACAGTCACCCGGAGGAAACCCACACAGTCACTGAGAGAACACACCACACTCCTCACAGACAGTCACCCGGAGGAAACCCACACAGACACTGAGAGAACACACCACACTCCTCACAGACAGTCACCCGGAGGAAACCCACACAGACACAGGGAGAACACACCACACTCCTCACAGACAGTCACCCGGAGGAAACCCACAAAGACACAGGGAGAACACACACTCCTCACAGATGGTCACCCGGAGGAAACCCACGCAGACACAGAGAGAACACACCACACTCCTCACAGACAGTCACCCGGAGGAAACCCACGCAGACACAGAGAGAACACACCACACTCCTCACAGACAGTCACCCGGAGGAAACCCACGCAGACACAGAGAGAACACACCACACTCCTCACAGACAGTCACCCGGAGGAAACCCACGCAGACACAGAGAGAACACACCACACTCCTCACAGACAGTCACCCGGAGGAAACCCACGCAGACACAGGGAGAACACACCACAGTCCTCACAGACAGTCACCCGGAGGAAACCCACGCAGACACAGAGAGAACACACCACACTCCTCACAGACAGTCACCCGGAGGAAACCCACGCAGACACAGAGAGAACACACCACACTCCTCACAGACAGTCACCTGGAGGAAACCCACGCAGACACAGGGAGAACACACCACACTCCTCACAGACGGTCACCCGGAGGAAACCCACGCAGACACAGAGAGAACACACCACACTCCTCACAGACAGTCACCCGGAGGAAACCCACGCAGACACAGAGAGAACACACCACAGTCCTCACAGACAGTCACCCGGAGGAAACCCACGCAGACACAGAGAGAACACACCACTCTCCTCACAGACAGTCACCCGGAGGAAACCCACGCAGACACAGGGAGAACACACCACACTCCTCACAGATGGTCACCCGAAGGAAACCCACGCAGACACAGAGAGAACACACCACACTCCTCACAGACAGTCACCTGGAGGAAACCCACGCTGACACAGGGAGAACACACCACACTCCTCACAGCTAAAATGAATCATAATAAAAAAATCAACAACAATATTTATTAGAAACCTGGTTATGACTTTATAAGGAGTATAATTGCAGAGTATTGTCCATCATTGTTAACACCTAAAAAGTAAACAACAGAGCTTTGCAATGGTGATGTGTTATCATTGCGACAGTCACACAGACATAGTAATGTGTGTGTGTGTGTGTGTGTGTGTGTGTGTCCGATATAGCAGTACTGCTGTGGTTTTTATTTATATATGACACTGTCACTGACACTTCAGAAATGGTCCAAAGAAACTCTGTGGTCAGAAACTGACCATTGGTGAAGGTTAAGAGATGAGTAATACACCACTCTCTGTATTTCTGTGCACATTGAAGCCACTTTCACTTTACTGCCATTTTCCTGACATCCCTTCGAGTGGATTTATGTGAAAAGAAAATAAATCGTATTCCATAGTGTCTTCTATCATTTACCTGTTATAATTAAACAGGCTGTTATTGTTAATGTACATTTTAATTCTGATTGTCTAGCCCATACAAACACAGTGCATGTTTTAACATCCTTATAATATGACCAGGACTAACCTGCTCTACACTGATAAATATAAATATAGGTTTTGTGACATCACCTGGTGAACGGGGCGGCACGGTGGCGCAGCAGGTAGTGTCGCAGTCACAGCTCCAGGGACCTGGTTGTGGGTTCGAGTCCTGCTCCGGGTGACTGTCTGTGAGGAGTGTGGTGTGTTCTCCCTGTGTCTGCGTGGGTTTCCTCCGGGTGACTGTCTGTGAGGAGTGTGATGTGTTCTCCCTGTGTCTGCGTGGGTTTCCTCCAGGTGACTGTCTGTGAGGAGTGTGGTGTGTTCTCCCTGTGTCTGTGTGGGTTTCCTCCGGGTGACTGTCTGTGAGGAGTGTGGTGTGTTCTCCCAGTGTCTGCGTTTCCTCCGGTTTTCTCCCACGCTCCAAAAACACACGTTGGTAGGTGGATTGACAACTCAAAAGTGTCTGTAGGTGTGAGTGTGTGTGTTACTCTGTGAAGGACTGGCGCCCCCTTCAGGGTGTATTCCCTTGCCCAATGATTCCAGGTAGGCTCTGGACCCACCGTGACCCTGAACTGGATAAGGGTTACAGATAATGAATGCATGAATGTTATTTAAGGAATTGGAAGTTAATGGTATGTATTGAAACTGTAGCAAAATTTACAAAAACAAAAATTCTAAAAATATTGCTTAAACATCACTTATTCACTGCTCAGTTTACTCCCACCATTTCTATTAATGCGAGTAGTGAATGGAACTCAGTCAAATCAATATTTGTGTGCAATTAAAAGCTCATAACAAGCTCAACCAGCAGGCACAGCTTTTATTGGTTCAATATGTAGACATTCAGTTACAAACTGTGCCAATCTGTGACGATCATATGACAGGTACAGACCAGTGTGTGTACACTACATCGTCAAATGTTTGTGGAAACCTACTTATCCAATTTGTTTATTCCGTTTAGTTTCTGAAACCACTTCATCCTGTTCAGTGCGGCACTGGGTCCAGAGCCTCATCACAACAGGACTGTTCTACTGCTCCATGGCCTCGAAGGGCTTTATACCCCTCTAGCTCATGTGCACCTGCTTCAACGGGTGCCATATCATTTCTTGCTTTGCTGTGGAGAACCCGCGTGCGCTCTGTTGAATACCCGCGTCTATAATAGGTGCACGTTAACGTTGAGTTAGTCCAATTCACTAATTATAACAGGCGCCTGCATATGTTTAAATATGTAGTTTATATAAACGACTGACGTTACAGTTTGTAAAAGAGTGCTTAATTTTTGACATGGTGAATTTTAAGTCAGGTAGTCATGGCGACCACAGACTGGACTTACAGGCAATGTTTTTATTTTTATAAATTTACATTCTGAATAAATACTAAAAGATTATGCTAGATGCCAGCTGCCTGTAAGGATTTAGAATTTGCACCACTAAAATTTTTAAATATTTATCGTTAAAAATACGACAGAAGATAGACACTTTGCCTTTTTGAATTTTTTTTGGGGGCTTAGTTTAGTTTCAGCAGAGATGGCACAGAGCAATGATTACACCAGAGCCCAGACCTCATCATCACTGGATGTGCTTGGTTTTACCTCCAGGTTCCAGGATAAAATGAAAACTACAATAAAAACAAATGTCAGACTCGGATTGGAAATTTGAACAAAAATTTTTAATTTTGACGGGACATTAAGTGATTAAATTAAATTCCACTGCATTGCACTGAAATATCACTATGAACTCATTTTGCCAGCTGCCTGTAAGGATTTAGAATTTGCACGACTAAAATTCTTTAAATATTCATAGTTAAAAATACGACAGAAGATAGACACTTTGCCTTTTTGAAATTTTTTTGGGGGGCTTCCCAGTAAACAAGGAACGTCCCTGGACATTCAACATAGGTCTAAAAGTAGTCTGTCCGTCAATGGACGTCCAAAATCCAACTTAGTTAAGTGGTGACCAATCGATAACGTCAGTGGACGTCCAAAATGCGTTTTATACAAGTAATTTATTTCAGGACCAATTAATAACGTCGATGGACGTCCAAAATACGTCTAATAGTCGTCTTTTCAATGTCTGTGTTTGGACGTCTTTTCATCTTTCATTTTCAACCTTAAGAGAACGTTGATTAGACGGCAGTCATTACGTTATTTCAACGTTGAATCAACGGCTAAATGTTTACAGTGTTAGCTTAGTTTCAGCAATGATTACACGAGAGCCCAGACCTCATCATCACTGGATGTGCTTGGTTTTACCTCCAGGTTCTCTAGGATAGAATTAAAACTGCAATAAAAACAAATGTCAGACTCGGATTGGAAATTCAAACAAAAATTTTAATTTTGACGCGACATTAAGTGATGACATCAAATTCCACTGAAATATCAATATGAACTCATTTTGACTGGGACAGTGGTGATCAGATGTATTCTCAGGGAATGAACATTGAGTCAGAGCATGACTCAAAAGCAGCAGGGAGAGGAGCAGCTCGCCAATGCAAACACAGATGAATTCTTGATGTGTTCTCAAACAAGTAGTGACAGGCTCCATTCCACTGCGGAGACACATACAAACACACAGAGTGCATGCGTGCGTGCGCACACACACACACACACCTGTGACTTTAAGTATTTTTTATTATTATTATTAAACACCTGAACAGGCAGAAATAACAAAATTATGGCAGGTTTACAGAACCATAGAGGCGTAGGATTACCAGGTAAACGCTAGGGAAAAAAACACATGACGGTTATAAGTGAACTCAACACAGATTAAGACAACAGCAAAGCCCATTGTGGATAGGGCCGAGGTGAAAGGGGAGGAGCTATATACAGTGTGCTGGTCCCTGAAGAAATGGACACCTTGTGCCCAACAGCTTTTTCACATTTGTCTATGATAAACAGCCTCTATTTTGAAAAAACAAATAAAATAAAACAGTAGTACAACAGTTCCCTGATAGATTACAGACATCAATAATTATAGAAAATAAAATAACAGATTTTGCATTTACATTTAACGGGACCCATTTCAAATTTGCGTACACACACGCGGTAGGTCTACACATCAACAGGACAGTGCTGTAGTTCCCCACCGGTCGCTCGTCTAAAAGGAAGCCATTTCATTTACACAACCATAGAACATGCAGTACCTTCAAGAACTCAAAAACACAGCAGAACGTTTGAGGACGCAGCGTGTGAAGAGAATCAACCTTTAAACAGCACAGACTTGTCGAGCACAAACAAAAGCAAACACCCGTTTCCTTTTAAATGACAGAGTTCTGTTGTATGCACTGGAGAGCAGCTAGAAAACAACAACAGCATGTGACCAAAAGTTACTCACAATGAACAGCGAATGTTTAAGCACTGGCTGAAAATACAAAATGTACAAAAAGACATTGCCATGCAGCTCAGTGAACACAGAAGACTGTTAACTCCACTTATTTATTTATGTTAAATATTGCCTGCATGATTAAATAGATGTAAACAAGGTCCCCAAGTGGTCCGTTGTTAAACGCTCCGTTTTACAGAACCTTAGAGAGTAAGACTTGTTCTGTGAGAGTTAAAGGAACACAAAAAAATGTTTATATATTTTTTTTAAACCCAGATTTTCTGCTACTTTCCCCACTGTCAACATAAAACAACAATTAAGCCACTGTCTGTTAAGGGTAGTAAATAAAACACTCCTGGTTCCCATCACCACCGCTGTAATCGTCCATGCTTCTTATTCGTACTAAATCAACCATTTTACGTAAAAAATGTTACAACGCAGAGATATAGAAAAATAGCAGAGCTCTCCTTTAAACGTCCGCAGCCACACACCCACACTGTATATCGTTTATAAACATATCAAATAAGCGCAAGAAATGCAGGTCCTGTTTTCAGGACGCCAGTTAAGCCTATTGCTAGGTTTAGAGGTGGAAAAAAAAAATAAATAATAAGAATCCAGCTGAGAGGATATCATTGATCTCAAAAGTCACGTGACCCTGTCAGAGAGAGAGAGTGAGCACTACTTTTTTGGCTGAGTTTATTACGTGATCCAAAGAGAACTCCACAGATTATGACCCTCAAAGGGTATGAAGCAGTCCAGTGTCGGTGATCGTGTTCGTCCCTTGTCGATGATGTTCAGGGCGGTTGCCTGGCATCCACATTCGTCTCTAAGAGCCGTCTCCTCAGGCACATAAGCCGTCAGTGCCTCGGCAGAACGGTGTGATGAGATCAGTTTTCAGAGAGAACTCTCGCAGTAGTTTGTGCAGGCACTTGTTTATTTTCAGCACGTCACGGCCATTGATGCTGTCTGTCTTTTTCCCCAGAAATTGATTGAGTGGTTTCACCCTTACAGTGATTGTCTTAGGCAGTGGTTGGAGCTATGCTCAACTTTGCCTTGCTCACAGAGTCCTCAGGAGTGGGTGATGCAGCGCTATCGACCCTCATTTCGGACTCTTCCTCTTTCAGAGTTTCAAACATGTCCGTGTTAGCCTCTGTGGGGGTTTGCACCAAAGCAGATTGATCGTCTTCCAGTTTGACTGTAAGGTTACTGTAGTCGACTGAGGAGCTGTAAACTCCAGCAGAGGCCTGTGCGACGCCGTGTGCTTTTTTCAAGTGCTTCTCCAGGGTAGCGTACACAGTGAAGGGCACGGAGCACAGCTGACACTGGAACGGTGCTCTGGAGCCTCGAGCGCCGTGTGTTTTCATGTGGCGGGTGAGCTTGCTGCTCTGGGCGCAGGCGTAGCTGCATAAGCCACAGCGGTAAGGCCTTTCTCCAGTGTGGCTCCTTCTGTGCACTGTCAGGTTGCTACTGTTGCGAAACCTCTTTCCACAAAACTCGCAGGCTTCTTCTCTTTTCTTCCTCCCTGCTCCGTTGCTGACCGGCCTTCTTTCGTGGTCTTGCTGCCACTCCTGGACCTCTGCTTCCACCTCTGCTTCTCTTTCGTTCTCTCGTTCTGGGCGTTTTGGTGTGCAGTTCCCGCTGGCGATGCCGCTCTCTCCACTGCCACCAGTTTCTCCGCTCTCCACAGAACCCTCTGAAGGGCTGGAATAAGGTGAAGTTTGTTGGGGCTCACTCTGCGGTTCATCGTCGTGTCCAGCTTCCGTCTGGGGCTGAAAGAACCTCAGCAGACCACGGCCTGCGGTTCCGGACTGAGAGGACAGCAGCATTAGACCCGTACCTGCTACAGTGTGCTTGCTGAGATCGAGTTCTGCTCCATGGCTCCCCAAACTGACCGCAGAACCGTCTACAGCAACCTGCTGAGACAAGGTCTGTAAGCTTTTGACCTGGTCTGCGGAGGAGGCTTGCCGGTGGCTCCTCATGTGCCGCGCCAGCTCGCCGCTGTGAGAAAAGGTGAGCTGGCACATGCCGCAGTGGTAAGGCCTCTCGCAGGCATGTGTGCGACGGTGCGCGGACAGACTGCGGCTCGACTGGAAACTTTGACTGCAGACCTCGCAGGAGTAGGCCCCTGAGAGAGAGAGAGAGGGCGTGGAGTGAGGGAAAGGCGAAGCCGCAGGAGGAGACGGCGACGGGGAGGGGACGACCCCTCCGTTACCACAGCTGACCTCGGCTAGCCTCTGCAGACACATGGAGAAGTTCAGAGCCTGAAGGTCCTGCCCCACTGGAGGGGGAGCGGAGGGGTGGTGGGGGCGAGGTAAACGTTTAGAGGTGGTGTTGAAGGCGGAGGCCAGAGTGGCTCCCAAGTGACGAGGGTCCATTGTGGCTGCTGGTTTTGAAGTCTCGAGGGCATGAGGGCCGTCCACTTGATAGAGGCTCATGGAGTGTGTGTGCTGGGCGTGCTGGAGGAGAGCCCATGCGGTAGGTAACACACACTCACACACCCGGCAGGTAAAATTGGATGGCTCATCTGCAGGAGAGAGAGAGAGAGAGAGAGAGAGAGAAAGAGAGAGGAGATAGAAGAGAGAGAGAAAGAGAGAGAGAAAGAGAGAGGAGAGAGAAGAGAGAGAGAAAGAGAGAGAGAGAGAGAGAGAGAGAGAGAGAGAGAGAGAGAGAAAGAGAGAGACCAGATTACAATCGAAGATAAATGCATGGTAGGGTTGGGATCTGGACTAAGGTTAGGAACAATTGAAAGGTTTGGAGAAGGAGCTGCTCCAAACACGTGATCAGGGTTAGTGTTAAAAACAACACAACAGCAGCAGTGGGTAAGAGGGGGGCCCTTGTGTTTGAATACAATCAAATCCTCATTTTCACACACACACACACACTGACAACCACACACACAGGTAACATAGAAGAAAAATGACAAAGCGAAATGCAAAGCAGAGGCCACCCGAACAGGCATGGCTGGTCCAGTAAGGAAATATCATCCCTCAGTGCCTAAGGTCATTTGTGAGAACTCACAGAGATAACCAGCGAGAGACAGTTCTCAGGATCGTAGCAGCGTGAAAATGAAAGGCCCATAATTCACAGAACGTCTCATCAGGACGAAAACAGGTTCGACGGCAAACGCTAAACTAGGCCACTCTGCAAAAGCTTGTGGATCTGCGCAGTGCAGAGTAGTGTGTGTTTAACAGAAAATCAGCTGCACACACTTTATCAATCACACGCTGAAAGAGCAGCATGGGCTTCCTGCCTGAGTCAACTCACCGAGGTGTGTTCGAGGCAAAAGTAAAGACACGGACAAAGACAGAAGCCGCAGCGCAAACAGTGAGGACCGAAGACATTTTTCAAAAATATGGCTAGTTTGTCTCTCTTTTTTTTTTTCCGAGAGCCACTCACCAATTAAGTGGCAAATTGCTAATTAGCGGAACGGGGGAAAACGAAGGCTTTATGCAAATGACGCCTGAGTCAGCCTCCTTGATAAATGGGGCCTCTCTGCATAAATCAAAATAGGAAAGAGGATCCCAAAAAACTGAAGGGAGAAGGCATTTCATTTCATTTTTTTTTTCTCTCTGCCAAAGGGCTCAGGGGCTGAATGGTATAAGCCTCTTTCATGTCTCCTCAAGTCAAAATCCTTCTGTATTTTATTGGGAGAAGGGGGTGGGGGTGAAGGAATAGAAGATTAAAAAGTGTCTCTGCCTTTTCCCCTCCGTCTAAGGCTCGAGGCGTGGAGAGGAGCACATCTTAAAGGAGAAGACGTGCCTTTGAGCCTCTGGGAACGAGGTTAAAAGGAGGAGTGAGAGGGAAATAAGTTGAACTTGGGAACAAAGCGCAAAAGGGAAGAAGCCCTACATGTCACGAAAACAACGACCGTAAAAATCATCATCATCAACGTCGTCATCGTCTTCTTTAGGAGGTGCATCTTCAGCTATCCCCCCTTCTGCCTCCAAATCTATCCCTCGGGTGCAGGAGGCTGGTGGGGTGCAGGGGGGTGCTTTTGTCTCGGGGTTCTGGAGTGAAACACAATACTCAGCCCATCTCACTGTGTGTGTGTGTGTGTGTGTGTGTGTGTGTGTGTACGTGTCTACCCTCTCTCTCCCTCACTCCCCCCCTCTTTCTTTCTTCCTCTTCCCCCTCACTCTTTTTTTTTTTGTAAGGATTCCCATTTGGCCCAGGGTAGCACTTGCATATTAAGCAGAAGCAATAACTGCTAATTAAAAATGCAGATTGGCTGGGAGCTCTAACGAGCAGCAGGCAGAATCTTCTCTCCCTAGGGAGCAGAGAAAAAGAGAAGGAGAGAAGAGGGGAGAAAGAGAGAGAGAGGGGGAGAGAGAGAGAGAGGAAAAGGCAAGGATAATGAAGAGCACAAATATGAAGGAGAAATGAGGAGATACGGTACCAATGTGTGGTGAGTGATAGTGCAATGCATCATACAGAGAGAGAGAGAGACAGAAAGAGAAAGAGAGAGACAGAGAGACAGAAAGAGAGAGACAGAGAGACAGAAAGAGAGAGAGAGAGACAGAGACAGAAAGAGAGAGAGAGAGAAAGAGAGGAGAGACATGAGAGAATAAGAGAGGGAGAGACAGAAAGAGAAAGAGACAGGAGACACAGAAAGAGAGAGAGACAGAAAGAGACCGAGAGAAGGTGAGAGAGAAAGAAAGAGAGGGAAAGAGAGAGAAAGAGCGCGAAAGAGAGAAATCAAACACTCACACTTGACCAAAGGCCACTGAACTGCTGTGGGGTAACTGACTTTTCACAGAGTGACTCAAAGTAAAAAAGCAAATGAGGCGAGTCCTGTCCCTCACCCATCCGCTCCCTCACACCGTCATACGCTCGCTCTCATGAGCACCGTCCCTGACTCTCGCCAAGTTAAACTGACTCAAGTCTGAACTCTACATCCTCTGCTAATACTGTCCTGTGCACTATGGGTTTAACAGAAGGCTGCAACATGCAAATGAGACTTCTAACCAAGCGCTTGGTGACGATTACAGTGCGGTGTCCACATCCTGTCCGACCTCATGCTCCAGTTAGGTCTTCGTGAAATCAAAGGAATCCAAAACTGCTCAGACACCGGTGTTCGGACAGAGCATTAAGACACAGAGCAGAGAAGCCTCAAAAGAACCTCAACATGATGCAAGGCTTGGATTTATATCTGTATTCAAGTCAAGAACCAGGCAGGAACTTGCATTATTTTGAGTCTGTAGGCAGATGAACAAAAGACACTGCATTAGTTTTAAATACAGTGTGATGGACGTTTGCATTTGCATTGTACTCTTTGTAAACCTTACTACCACCACCACTACCACTACTACTACTACAATTACTCATTTCTGTGATATGGTTTAGTATCATAAACATCATCTCACACACACACACGGTACGTTCTTATTAAACCAAAAGACGAAGGCCTGAACCCCTGAGAGCAGAGAGATGTGGACAGAAGAAAGACGAGTGTTTGTCCCTTGAGCTCCACACAAAGGAAGGAAGTGCAAACATGTGCGTGTCAGAGTGTACATGTGCGTGTGCAGAAGATAATGATCAGTCATAACCACCCCGGCCCTCTATGAATAATAAACTGTCATATTTGCTTGGCTTAACCCTTAGTGAAGTGTTAAAGTAGATCTGGGTTCTGGCGGGCTTCGGGCGGCTGGTTCTGGGACACAGAGAGTTGGGAGGAAGCGCTGGGGTCACAGTTCAGTCGTTCAGACAAATAAAGACAGTGGCCCCTGACAGATTACTGTAACAGAGCAGACAAAAAAAAAAAAAAAAACAGAGCCTTTGTCTCTTACTGGCGTGGCATTGCACCCTCAACGTCTCGGGACCCTTCAGTTATGAAACACACTGATTTCACGCACCTGCTTTTGACTCCAGGCTTTTACTGCACCTATTCCCCTGGCGGTGTACATGACGGACGGATATTTATATTAATATTTATATTAAATGAGCAGGGCCGAGACCAATGTACTCGCCCCAACGTCGGTATATTTACGTACAAATAAAAAACAGAAGACTTGGTTAACTGTAAATGTGGATTAAAAAGTTATTTGAAAGCTCTTGCATCACATAAAACCACCTGAACAGTGTGAACTACATCCAAATTAAACCAATCGTTACAGACCTTCTCTCCACCAAGTTGCTGTTTGTTTGAGTTTGAGTAGAAGTCAGTTTGTGTTCTACATTTGGATCAACTGCGATTATATTATAATTTCGTCCGCATTTTTACGTTCAGTTCAATTAAAAACCCTGTGTGTTAGAACAGATTCACAAAGACCCGTGAGTGTGGGAAGCTTCTATATTGTAGTAGGAGTCATCTCCACGCTCATCCACTGTCTGCCACACAGTATCATCTGTTATACAGTATCACAACATTGTCTTTGGAATAGTGATTAGTTTTGTAACAAATATACAGTGCTTTATTTAAATTTTGGTGGATTCTGGGGATCGCTCGATAAATCGAGGTGTTGCGCTGCAAAGTAGAAGGCTGCAGATCAAACGCCACAGAGTGATTTACCCCTTGAACACTGTAATGGAGAGGAAACCATTAATGACGGTGGGAGATAAGGCCTTATTAGCAGCAGTCGTCTAATGACATTTGCTTATCATAAAAACACCAATGTGCAAATTACTGTAAAAGCTAAACCCGGGGGAGAGATTGATCTAATTTCTGTGATCGAGTACCCAGAATACAGTTGTTTCAAATGTGATAACCGCCATTCGTTCATTTACAGTAACCACTTCATACAGAATGTGTCCAGAGCCGGGAAGCGTCGGGATTAAAGACGGGGAACGCACCATCACAGGGCATCACTTACTCAACCAGTTACTTGTACGCCCAAAACTGGGGATGACTGTGCCTTGCTAATCCCTCTACCTCTTTTTGGGGTTGTGTTAAGAAAACCGGAGTTCCTAGAAGTACACGGGACACTAAGGATCGTGGCAGTGCCACCGTGACATCAGTGATGAATTCAGGTTTGATAGAAAACTGGACAGGACTCATTTAAATTGTCAAAATATATTTCGTTCACTTTTACTGCTAGAACCAAATATTACGTGGAATTAAAAAGCTGTTACAGCAGACTACGGGAGGGCAAGTTCCTCACTTTCTCCACTGTGGGTTTCCCAGAGAGAGAGAGAGAGAGAGAGTGACATAGCTCTGTGATTGGAGTGCGTGACTCATACAGGACAGAAGGAAACAAATTTACCAGAAGGTGCAAAACCTGTTGCCCAACATCTGGCTATTGGCAAAAGAGGAAAATTCAAACGATTCAGCTTCCTTAGATTCCGGCATATTTTAGATTTTTTTTCCCCCTCAATGAAAACTATATTTCAAATATTTCAAATACAGTGATCCCTCGTTTTTGGCGGGGGATGCGTTCCAAGAACACCCACGAAAAAAGATATTTTTTTATGTATTTAACGAGTATTTGGACTTTTAAAACCCTCCCTGTGCTGATAACAACCCACCCTTTGCATTAAACAGTCTTCTATAATGTTTTTCAGCTGGAACTACATGTGATATCCTCCCTGTTTCTTTAATAGAGAAATTCCTAAGCTGTAGCGCAGCAGGTAGTGTCGCAGTCACACCGCTCCAGGGACCTGGAGGTTGTGGGTTCGATTCCCGCTCTGGGTGACTGTCTGTGAGGAGTGTGGTGTGTTCTCTCTGTGTCTGCGTGGGTTTCCTCCGGGTGCTCCGGTTTCCTCCCACAGTCCAAAAACACATGTTGGTAGGTGGATTGGCGACTCAAAAGTGTCCGTAGGTGTGAGTGAACCTGTGAGTGTGTGTTGCCCTGTGAAGGACTGGCGCCCCCTCCAGGGTGTATTCCTACCTTGCACCCAATGATTCCAGGTAGGCTCTGGAACCACTGCGACCCTGAACTGGATAAGGGTTACAGACAATGAATGAATGAATGAATGATTTATCGTAAGTAAATTTCACTCGGATGTGCACATGAACAATACATGTACTGTACGTAAGAAATACTTACGATTTTCCCTCAATATCCACGATATAGCGGCCATAAGCCCCCTTGAAAAACCCGCGAAGTAACGAATCCGCGAAAGATGAACCACGACATTAAGAAATGGGGGAAACGGATGTTTGGATCGGACTGATATTTATTAATAATGTTTCTCTGTGAATATATTATACTCAAGAAGAGCAGAACATTTAAGTGACGCTGGGGTACTCTATGTAACTGCTATTTATTAATTTAACTGCACTGATGCTTGATCGAATGTCCATATTCACACTTCACATGTCAGATATCAGCACGATTACCATATCACTGCATCCTAATGATTGCCAAAAGTGGATCAAATGAGAAACTAAAACTGCAGGATATAAGCCCTTTAAAGTCCAGGCGAGTGTTCGGAGAGTTCAGAGAGCTGAGGTGAAGTCCAGGTTCTCCGAGCACTGCCTGAGAGTGTGGCGTGGGATGGGGTGAGGGTGTTTGTGTGTGTGCACAGCGCTCTGGGAGTTGAGCTGTTGCGTGGCCTGAATGTACTGTGTTTACCTGGACATCACACCTCAGAGAATAAACCAAGGAGCTGCTCAGGTGTGTCTTTCTCATCACCCCCAGGGTGTAAGGGCGTGTGTGTGTGTGTGTGTGTGTGTGTGTGTGTGAGGCTGTAACTGAACTGAGTATCCCTTCCACACAATTAGTGCCAACGTCTCTAACTCACAAAAGGCCTCAGTGCCGCAGCAACGGCGGCCTAATGAGACAGACTGGGGGCAAGTTGATTAAACGAGTGGATGACAATAAAAGAATGACACTAATTAGCACCCAGTGCCTTCTCACCTGCTCGATTAGCCTCCGCCTTCACACCTGGCTCTTCCTCCCACTGCCTGTCCGTCATCCTCCTCAGCTCCACGTATCCCGCCTCCACCTGGCTGTCTGGGCCACGTCTAAGCGTGCGATTGGCCGGGGACTGAGGGGTGTGGCTTAGGAGGCCCGCTCTCACACTGCTGCATCCTCCCTGTTTGTGTTGGATAAATGTGAGGATGTCAGCCAGGGGAAAAGCCTGACCACATTGACCGCAGGTCAACAGGTCACTGCCTCCGACTGTGGGTGGAGTTACATGGTCAGGAGGTGGGGAGGCGTCGGAGGTCACACTGGCCTCTGGGGCATCTGGAGAGAGAGAGAGAAAATGAGCCTTTTATGAGGGCATGTTTACGAAAACAATACTTAGGCTATTCGCTGTCTGAAGAAAACTGGGATACATCTCCAAGGAACATTCTGGATCGTTTCGCTGCCAGACCGGTAGAACTTTTAACTTTTAAATAAAAATTAATGGTACTGTGTAGACAGACACTGGTAGCACTTTAAATGTTTGGCTAAATAAAGACCCTTCTCAGTTCCCTCTTCTTAAAACAGTCGTGCATGTGCCCTGTAACATTGTAAACGTACATCGTATATGTATCAACTCCGTGACCAGTTTCTAGCACCACCAGCTCGTACTGGTGTTTAGTTCACCAAAACACACCAAGACGAATACACGGGTCCACCTTGTTTTAGGCTGTAGAGCTGTAGAACAATGCTCTGTGCAGAGATGGTGCACCATTTAATAATACTGGGATGCAACGGAGATTCAACACTGTTCATCCAACATCAGGACCTGACCTCACTGGCCGAATACATCCAAATCCTCAGAGTAACACTGAACACTTAGAGTGAAGCCTTCCAAGAAGAGAAGGGATGGGGTTGGTGGGCTCTTAACTCTCGATTAATAATTTATATTAAACACTAAAGTCAAGAAAACGAAAAAAAACCAAATAATTTCCAACACGCACTTGTTAAGCAAACATCTGACTGCCTTCTGAGAACTATTCACCGCTGTCACTTCACACGTCCCTGTCCCCTGAAGCTCCGAGTGACCAACCCAACCGGCTTTCAAACTGCTCTCAACTGGCCTGTTTTCTTGTTTGTCTCTTCCTTTGATGAAGCGTTACTTTCGCTTCTCTGCAGGCGCTCTGCACTCTGGCTCATCCGCCACCTTCAGCCAGCCACGGTTCTGGTCAGCAGACACTGACCACTTCCTGTGTCTCTCTGCCACTCGTCCTGCTTCACACAGGAAGTGCTCAGCTTGGCTGCTGCATTCACCGGCGACGCACTCGCCAACCACTCCAGCGCACTGATACAGCAGCAGGCCCAACGCTCGTCACCTCTCACTCACACCCTCTCACGCAGCCCTCGCTTTTCACCAAAAGGTGGCTTTCGCACCACAATAAATACATAAATAAATAAATAAAGTGAACGAATGAATTAATTAAACAATGCTGTGAACTCAAACTGTGGCAGATTAGAATCAGAAGAAGTCAGTTCAGTCAAAAACAAGCATGTGCAAAAACAACAAAAAGAACAAACACAGCAGGAGCTGGAACATTATTCTGATATTTTGCCCTAGCTTTTTTTGTTTGTTTTTTCCCCACCAAATTAGAGGAAGGGGCAATATTTAGATAACATTTTGACCATAAACTCACAGCCTCAAAGTTGATGTGATGCTCCACTGACAGCGCCTCTGTCATTGCTACTCTGTGGTCAGCGATGCAGAAACTGCACTATGTAACTTTTGGAGCTTTTGATTTCATTAAAGTGCTGTAAAAAATAACACCACCATGAGCCAAAAACCCAAGTCTTACTTAGTGTTTCTTTAACAACACACAATACATCCCTTTTCTTGTTAATTTTCTGGTCTCATCGACTCTTTCATCTACAGACGATGCAGCCTTAGTCACTATTATTAAGCTTTTTTTCTGCATTTGCAAATACCATACGTGACTGACCCCCTCAGCCTTGTTGTGGATGCACAGCTGAAAGAATTCAGCACTTTCAGTCACTTTACAAGATAACGGTTCACTAGAAACGCCCTAGAAAGTCTCAGACCAATTTTACCAGCATCACTTAGTAAGATAAACGCTTTTATCTACAGTACTTGTAGTGTTTAACTAGCATACAAACGTTACCTGAAGTGTGTATCCACCACCCAGATAAAACACCACAAAAATCAGAGGCCCCCCCTTTTTTTTTTTTTTTTTTTTAAAAACAGAAGCTGTCAGGCAGATGTTTAACTCCTGCCCTTTGGGCTGCCTGCTGTGGTCAGGGCTCCTGAAGCCTGGACTGGATCACCTGCCCGGGCAGCTGCATGTCCGGACAGTGCCCAGAGAAGTGAGCGCTCTCTCAGAAAAATGCCACCTTTCCTGTTTGTGCTGCACAGACAGGCACAAGGTGCGGCTGTGGCCTCTGAAAACCACCTCAGCGAGGCTGCCCTCACTTTAGGGGAAAGACAGAGAAAAGAGAAAAACATCAGCCCATTTCCTGACTATGAGAAAAACTTCATCTGAATCATCTGAAGAGACCTACAGCAGGGCTGTCCCACATGTGGCTCGTGAAGATATCGTGTGGCGCCCTCCAAGAACGCAGGGCTGATAAATGTGGGGTACCCTTTGCATAAAAATTTCTGGCCTTTTCAGTTTGATTGTGATGTCACAGCAATTAAATGTTTGGTTGCTTCTGATTGGTCAAACACATTTCAAGTCAGTCTAGGAGTTGTTATGTACTTGTATTTAATTGCATTTAATCACCCAACTGTAACTTGCTGATGATGATTTAGACCACAATAAAATCTGCAGTTTAAATAAAGCACTCTTGAAAACTGTGGTTACGGTATAAAAACAGAAAGTTAACATATTCCCATTCCCTTATCCAAAAGATATGATTTTAAAAGTTTATAAGTGTCCGAGTTTATTCCAACACCATCAAAAATCAACCAGTTTATCGTTTCATTTTGGTTGATTAAGAAATGTATTTTTTACAGTAATAATAATAATCATAAATTAATAATTGGTGTACTATTTAAACACGTTTAATATAACGTTAAAACAAAGTTGATTTTTAAACTTTGGTCTATAATTTACCAATCTTTCTTTAAATAGTCCAAACTGACATAGTGTACTTTCTTAATTAGGGCCTTAATTTTGATTGCTTGTGCGCCCTATTTAGCAGCAAACTGCCATTTGGGGTTCACCACCTCCCCTTCTTGTGGTGCTTCAAATTTCCCTTTTTACCCCCCCCCTTCTTTTTTGTTTGACAAGCCGTAGCTGTCTATTGGGGTCTTTCCGCCAGTTAAAGGTAGAATACACACATTTCTCTGCATCTTAGAACATACAGTAGCACAAAAGGAATGGCCACCACAACACTGTTTAAAAAAAAAAAAGACAGACAGATGAGGGGAAGATTCAATAAGGAAGTAGGCAAAGCTAACACGCTGTGCTGGGTATTATTTCCCACTGAGGGAAAGTGACCGACGTAAACTGACAAAATGAATAATAAAAACAACAACAACAAACAAACAAACAAACAAAAAAACAACAATAACAACAAAAACAACCTACAATGCTAGTCACAGAAGTAAAGAAGACACCCCCACACCAACTCAGCACGTGTAAGCAGTATCTGTTGACTTCACAATTAGCTCATTTTCCCTAATTTCCTCTCACTTTTCACAACCTGTCAAGTTACTGCTAACACACATATGTACAGAAATGTCTCATCCAAGACCCTGCTCACTGTCTAGAAAAACACCGAGGACAATAAACCACACTGAAGCCCGGGTTTCATAGTTGAGAAGCTGTTGGTTTTTTTCAGGTTACCTTGGATGACGCTCAGGTGTTGTGGTCTGCTGCCGAGTTTGCGCCTGGACATGCTGAGCTTTGCGCCTTTTAATGTGGTGTATCCGCCGTTTTGGGTCACTTTTACAGCTCTGAAGAACCGAAGGCTAAGCTTAAAAGTCACACCGTGTCATAAGACACACAGAAATAAGTCTCAACCGCCTGCTTTCTCCTCCTCCTCCGAGGGTTATTGCTCTCTGTCCAGCAGTCAGTCAGTTGTTCAAGTTCACACTAGCGCCGCTGTAGTGTTGAGGGGCGGGGGCAAGCGCGAGTGGGCGTGGCCTCTAATTCATATGCACCACAAGCCACGCCCACTCGTCGCCCTCAAATTGATGTGGAGTCTCATTGATTCCGAACGGTTATCGGTTCCTCTCCAAATACCGTCCCAAAACACGGCATATGTGAACATTAATGCATCTGAGCGTTCGTTTTAAACAAGAAAGCGACGTTTTGTGTTTGTTCTGACTCGCACTCGGCTGCAGAGACGCCAGTAAATTGTTGCTGGCTGAAGGATGTGGGTAAGGAGGAAGTGGGTTTATCGAGGTCGCCTCTCACAGGTGTTTGTGCTGTCCGCCGTTTGATTTCGAAACCAAACTCTTTTCTTGGCCCCTTTTTCTTTTCTGTACTTTTACATTTGGAACTGTAAAAAAATACAGTTGCTGTGCTGAAGTCTTCACATCCAAACAAACATTTCACATAAATTACTATAACCCCAGGCTGAACTGCGCCATCTGGTGGGAAAGATTAAGCAAAAGCCAGCAGTTGTACACTTTTGATGAACTTCTGAGATCTGTGTTATATTTGAGCTTAGATTAAGAGTTTCCCAGGGACACTGACATTTGGTCAAACGTTAGGCAATGCTCTACTCTAAGGGACTGTGTCCAAAAGTAGTCACACACCCTTCTATGTTAGCACAAAACACATTTTTCATGAAGGTGCATCCAGCAGAATAGATGGTTCTACAAAAGAGCAGGCTTTCTTCACCAATGGGCTGCGAAGCACACGCTGGTGGCTCTGGGGTTTGGGTTGTAATGGGATGGTGCTGTGTATTTATGTCCCAAAAATCAATGACAACTGTTGACTCAATGTTTTCAAATTGTGAGAAATATATTTATGACAACAGCAGGTGCACTTATCTAAAACAACCCATGAAAGGGCCTTCTTTTCTACCCAAGGAAGGCATTCTAGCTAGTACCAAGAACTTAGAAATCAAAATAATCATCCTGGCTTTGCAACAGCGGTGCATCTATGAAGAGAAAATACAAAAAAACATCCTGTGGGTTTTCCTGTTTTCTAGAGATACCACATTGCACTTTAACATGGAAATAGTTGAAAAACCCTACTCTAGGTTGTCCAGTACGAGCCTTAGACAAGTCAGGCGTCAGCTACACACTGTCCCCTCGAACTGGGCTGTGAAGTTCTCCTGCCTTCAATCAAATTCTCACAGCAATGCTCAGAAATCTAGCCTTCCTAGAAGAACAGAGGCTGTTACTGGAGCAAAGGCAATCAAATCTCTGTTAATATTCTAGCAATAAAACATTAAATAAGCGAAGGTCCACCAACTTTGGCACATAGTTTCCTCCTTTAAAAAATGAGCCCATCTCCAGACGTTCTTTATTTGTTCATTGTGTTTTATTTGGGAGTACAGCGGTCTACTTTGGGTAAAGCACAAGCCAAACATCACTGCTGGCAGTTAGACGGGTATTTACATTGTGAGTGACTGGATGCGTTTCCTTATGCGGCTGAAGGTGTTGTATTTCATGAATTGTCCACACATTTATTTACAAAGTTAGGGTTGATTTTCTATTCACACTGCCAAAGTAGCTTCGCTTCTTGTAGTTCCAGATCATGAGGAAAGAGATGTCAGAAAAGAGAGAAATCAAGTGAATTATATAATTCATCCCATATACACGTAACCTCTCTAAAGAAGGCAGTTCAGACATTCAAGAAGGGGTATCTGTCACATCAGGAGAATATCTCTAAAACTGGTGTACCTCCTAGTATGTGCCAAAAAAGTAACAGCAGCAGGAATACACTGTATTTCCAATGAAATAAACAATATAATTAGTGCCAACCAAATGGCAGTCTAACCTTTTAAGTGGGGCACAAGTCAGGTTAAGAAAACACAAAGGAAAAAATAAAACCCCAAATTATTTTCCGTAATTACACCCCCGCTCTAATTCTTCAGAACCATTCAAACATCCGTATATTCTTCCCACCCCTTCTGCACTGAGTAGCCACAAGATTAAAACCACTAACTTGTGAAAGGAATGACGTCATCTCGTTACAGTGACACTTCAAGGCATGGTATATATTAGGCAGCAAATGAACAGTCACTTCTTGAAGTTGTTGTGTTGGAAAGAGGAAAAATGGGCCTGCCACTTTGACAAGGGCCTATTGTGATAGTTATGTTTTGGTCAGAGCATCTCCAAAATGGGCTATTCCTTGTATGCACCTAGCAAAGGTACTGATGGTGAGCTGGCAAGGTGTTCATGGGGACCCAAACCATCACTGACGCATGAGGGAGTAATGGGTTTGGATAAGGCCACGCAGCCCCACATACAGCTGTGATGCACTGTGCTTTCTGACATCTTCAGCAATACGTGCCACAGCAGCTCTATGTGGGATCTGACCAGAGAGGCTAGCCTTCACTCTGCCTGTGCATCAGTAAACCTTGTCCTAGCCCTTGTCAAAACCGGCTCAGCTCCATTTCTCATGCTTTAAACACAGTGATTCAAGAACAGACTGTTCTTAGAACTGCCTAACAGAGTAAGACAGGGAAAGTAGTAGAAATAGCTGCCAATGTATCGAGATGGTTATTCACTTGGTTTTATGTTGTGACTGATCAGTATATAGATGCCTTATATCTCTCTGTTCTGCTACTTCCAAATATACTTGACTCTCATAGTGACAGGTGTTTCGTTCAGTAACGATAACGTGGACTCCGCGATCTGGAGCGGGACCTCCTGCAGAAACACAACAACAAAGTGAGAGTTCAGTTACAGAGTTTTTAAAAACCTCTTCATTGAAGTGAAACCTTTTTCACCTACCTTCTTGATGAGCTGTAATCTCGACCTGTTGGGAGCACAAGGTTTAGGATTAGTTCCTGTTTCATTTTAATACATTTTTATTCCATTTACTACCACTACTCTAGGCTTTAATTCCATTTCAAATTCAGATTCAGATTCAGAAATACTTTACTGATCCCAGAGGGAAATAGCAGTTGTTACAGTTGCAATCGTTTACGTAAAAGAATAAACACTCTAATAATAATTTAAAATAAAACAGAGAAATCTGCAATGTGTACACATTTAAGTTCTTAAGAATATACAGTTAAGTGGCAGTGGCTGATAATAAATATAAAATATACTGTATAAATTATCGCAGCTCTGAATTATTGCAC
Organism: Hoplias malabaricus; assembly: GCF_029633855.1. Classification (NCBI taxonomy): domain Eukaryota; kingdom Metazoa; phylum Chordata; class Actinopteri; order Characiformes; family Erythrinidae; genus Hoplias; species Hoplias malabaricus. Next base: position 39,073,903 of record NC_089810.1, read on the forward strand.
CCATTAAGAAAAATGAATTACACTATTATTATTATTGCACATATGAACAGTATAATTTGGCATTGAGTATTGCACGGATGAACCCTGGCGTCACACATTGAGGGAGGAGTTATAGAGTTTAATGACCACAGGTAGGAATGACCGCCTGTGGCGCTTTGTGGTATATTTTGTTGGAATGAGTCTTGCACTGGATGTGCTCTTGTGTTTCATTTACTTCTACTCTCTACAACTTTTTTGCCAAAGTGTTTTTTTTCCCAGATTTCTTCCTGACTGTGACTGTGTCTCATATCTGCCTGCATCACTGGATGGAGGCTACATTACAGTATATAACAGTATTTACTATATAGGAAAGTACACTTTTCCAGAATTGCTTACTGTATTTGGCATTGGGGGAAGGTGAATGGCTTTGTCTTCTGTACTGCCTTTCCCATTCGTCTCTCTCTTTCTCCCGCCGCTCTCGCTCCCTATGCCACAAAATAATAAATGAGCCTACCTGTGGCACCTTACTGTACCGGGGCATTACACATTTGCAAATGAAAACAGTCTATAATCTAAGGCTTTTACTACTGTTTAACAATTTATTAATGCATGGCTTGCTTTCTTTTAAATATATCCCATAAGCCTTTACAGAAATACTTTTTAAAAAGTCAGCTGTTTCTTACAATAACAAAGAGATGAAACAATATTCAAATATGACAAATGTTTGTCAGGAAAGTGTCCAATAACCTGCTGCTGATTCAGAGCGGATATTTTACTGTTCTTGAATAATTGTGATAGCGTTCCTTACTTCATGCGTATTTTGCGTGCCATTGCTCTTAGCACTCCTTCTCGTTCCTGAAGAGGATTTAGAAAACAGATTTCACATGATAACACATCAATAACTGTTACCCTTATCTCAGTAAAAACATAACACTCACACGTTTACTCACCTGTCGCTTGTGCTCCTGCTGCTGGATTTTGACCTGTGCTGCCTTCTTATCCGCCTTGGCTGTAGAGGAAGGGGAATTGTTAAATTTTCTTAATTATTCCAATTTTCTCTTGATTTTGTTGCAGTACAACTTGTATGTATGACTCACATTGTTTGTTGAGGGCTTTCTGCATGCGAAGCTTGAGCTTTTCTTGGGGGGTCATCTTGGGCTGCAATGGACATACATTATTAGACCCAATGTCATGAAATAACTGAACGGAAGAAGGTCAGGAAGGTGGTGATAATGATAGTCGAAACACACTTTTCTTGTGGCACTTTTCCACTGCATGGTACCTACTCGACTCGGCTCGGCATGCCTTTTCAGCCCTGGTCTCTGGATGCTTTTCCATTAGCACAGCTCCACTGTCTATAATGGGAACTGCCTGTCTTTAAAACCACAAAGGCAGCAGTAAAATTAAGCGCAGTTTACTCATCGTGCATTTGTGCCCAAACACAGCTCCGTGCCCCAGTTCTCAAAAAGCTATAGTTTGTTGCACATCTACCTTTCGTCTGAGTTTTTCACCTGACACCGATCCAAGGAGCGTTTGAACTTTGGCGTAATTTTATAAGCTGCCGTTGTGGGTCGGATGGAACCAAAAAATGACCACTGCTGTAAAACTGGAGATTTTACACATGGTTATTTAGTGCAGGAGTTCAATCAGTGCAATGGGAGGTTTACGCATCACATTTAGTCCAATACTTGGATCACTTCGAACCAGGAGGAAGCAGGGAACTGGTTCCAGGAAGACCTCAGAGACCTGAGTTGCACAGTGGAAAGCCAAGCCAAGTAGATACCATGCAGTGGAAAAATGCCATTAGTAAGTACTTTTTAGCCTATATATGTTATAATTATTACACTGTAACAGTGCCAGAGGATTTCACATGATAGTGCTGGCCATTCACTGTGCCTCCTGTACCTGCGTGGTAGGTTTATGGGCCAGTTTAGACAGGCCTCTCTCACAGCCATAAGTGTTGGATGAAACACCAATGTTTCCATGTCTCTCATGTTTAAACGTTTCAGGGCATAGGTAACAAAATGGTTTCCATCACCCCGCCTTGCTGTAAGACCTTTCAAAGCAAGGACACACTGTGTGTACTACTCATGCAGGTAAATGTGTGAGGTGCTGTCCTGCCTGTCCCAGCATGCCCCACTGCTGTGGCCAAAGCACTGAAGTTCACTCATATTCCTGCTTATGAACTCTGTCTCTCTCCACTCACTCTTAACAGTCATTACATTTTCATCTTCATGCTATTCCACCCAGAAGAAACCATTGGTAAACATGTTTATAAAGTGTCACACAAACTCAGTATTGTTCAAAAGGGAACAGCAACACAAACAGAAAATATGCTCCCTGTAGCTCTTCAAGCTTTCGCATTCTCACACACTTTCACGAATCATAAACGAGGCTTCGACAGGTTCAAAAAATGGAACTTTGGTGAAGACCACTTCGTTCAGGAAACAGAGGGCACTGTGGTCGGTTGGCGCATGGGCAGAGCTGATTACCATAGCACAGCTAATCAAAGGACATTTCAAATGAGATCGGAGGCTCTCAGTGTAGCTGGGATTGAATGAGGTGGGTGGAGTCTCAGACTTATTGACAACTGCGTCAGCCTGTCAGGAGTGAGGGAGACGAAGCCTTTAGCAACAAAACCAGCTATATCAAATTCTTACTGACTTTGGCAGCTCCCGTCTCTTTACCACCCGGAGTGTCTGGCCTGAAAAAGAAGGAAACTAAATGGTATTATGATATTTAAAAAAAAAATAAATAAAAGAAAAACGTTTTCATTTTAATTTCTTAAACCTAAAATGAACTATTTTTGTGGGTTATTTTTAAGTCATTAAGACAGTATTCAATGCAGTGTATAATGTTAGATACACAATGGTGGCGTGTATGGATTCCATTAATTGATAGGGGAATCTACGATCATGGTTTTTCCTAATATACTCATGACAGTGAGTGTTCCTGGACTCACTTTCTCAGCTTGTCAGAAAGGGCATTGGCGGCGGGCTGTGTTGACCGAGAAGAAAGGGAGGGGCTGCGGCTTGTAGGAAGGGACTGGGAGGGGCTTGGACTGCTGCTGGCCCCGCCCCTTCTGTAACCAGAACTTCGTCCACCCCGGCGACCGCGGTCAACTGACCGGGAACGAGTTCGAGACCTAAGGAAAGAGAGCAGCAGTTGCATGAGGAACAACACTGGACAACTTCATTTCTGTGATTTAACTTCACAGAATTTGTACAAAATAACCTTTGCCTAAACGACAGAACAAACATCGGGACCTGAAACACGTTTTTAACTGATTACATCTGGAATAAGCCTTTTTTATTATTATTAATATATGTTTGATGATTAGAGAAAAAGATAATTGTTAGTCTATAACTGCATCTTGATAAACCACTGTTCTACTCGGTACGTTTGTGTTGTGTTCCGTATATCGTTACCTGGTTCGTCTGCGTCCTGTATAGTGCCTCCCCCTGTCCCTGTCCCTGTCTCGGTCAGTTGAGCGAGAACGTGTGTAATCATAGCGTCTCCTTGAGCTGCCGCCGCCTCCACGCTGTCGTGATCTGGAGTCAGACCGGCGACGCGAACGTGAGTGAGAACGCGAGCGGCGTCCATCTCTGTCTCTGCCCCCTCGATCTCGTCTTCCCCGTCGAGACCGAGATGAAGAACGAGAGGAACGCCGTGAGGAAGAGCGCGAAGAATAAGAAGAACAGCTGGAGGAAGACCGTCTCCTTCTGGACAGAGACAAAAACACCAACACACACAATGTCATTAGGGGCAGACGTGCAGAAAGAGCCTGAAAACACTTACTGCATGCCACATTATTTCCTATGACCTGGTCTAGTGGATATTATTTACAGCTGGTCTTGGGGGAGGGGAAAAAGTGTATAATACCAATGGTGATTCGCTCTTTTACCTGAGTAAGCTGCATCTGAAGCATACTGTCAATTAAATCCAACAATAAATGTGCGACAGTAGCATTGTCTATTCTTAAAAGCTCAATTTAAATGAAGTGCGTAAAATAAAATTAGACCAAATCAAAGCTTAGTGTTTGTAAGTGTCTGTACGAGCATTTAATAAGTAAAACCAATATCGTGCCACGGCTTATCATACGCCAGAGGTCAAATGCTGAGAGGAGTAAGTGATCATATGATACTGATGTGGTAAACACAAAGGTCAAAAATGCTAGAGTATCCATTTAATGTGAAGCTGTTCAAATCTGTGCGATATCTAAAAGCTCATCTCTAGCTTCCTCCAAGCCGCAGAGGTCGGTTTATCCTCGCTTCACTTAAGCTCTGAACCTTGAGGGAACTGCTGCTTTTGCTGCATTTGTGCGATAACTCAGCAAGTCCTCAGTTAACAGGTAAAACGGGACTACACACCCTGAATATCTCACCCAAAGAACAACCAATCTCTTATTAAATCTCCTATATGTAACATACTGCACTACATATATGAACGACAACAGAAAACACCCAAACGATAAGCCAGGAGGGAAGTATTAAGTGGAAGTTACCGACCGGGAGCCCCTGCTATGACCTGCAGGGTTGGAAGTGGTGTGGCTTGACTGTGCTGCAGGTGGGGCTTGTGATGGAACGGTGGCCTCCTCGTCACTACCGCCAAAGCTGGTGATGAAGGTGATTTTATCGTTTCCTGGGGATCGTGAGCGGGACCGCGACTCTGAACTCGACTCAGACTGGGGACTGACACAGCAACAGTGACCAAGAAGATGAATCGACGGAGAAGAGGATAGAGAAAAAGAAAAACAAGATTCAAAATATTTTTCTGACTTTCAATAGCCAACTGATATTTCTTTCATATGATATACACCAGCCCTCTGTTAATTTGGCTCTCAATAAAGTGGAATTTGCTTTTTAATAATACATGATGCCTCTTGATAATAAGCAAATAATACAGTAATTACTAAAGCAGTCCTAAGTAGTGCACTTCTGGCAACCGCCTAGATACAACAGAGGAACAGGCCAATGGTCACAAGCACTCACCGTTTGTAGGGGTCATAGGTTGGACTGTCTCTTCTGGCGTAACTGAAATGTATTAAGCAACAAATATGAGCACAGCATTTCAAAGCACGTGGAGATGTGTTATGTTTCTTTGATACTGGCGATTCAGCAGTGGTGGTGGAGCATTACCTGGGCGGACTGATCTGTCTGCCTTTCATATATTTCTCCCGGAACTCTCTCCTCTGCCTGCGGGAGCGCCGGCCCTGAAACACAAACATATGAAGACGAGACCTTACCACCACCCAATGGTCACATGTCAACCACATATCAACATAAAACACCAAGAGGGCCTCAACAGTGACACTAGCAGACTTCTCACCGAGTACATAGCCTTCTCGGCCTCTAGCGCTTTGGCATGTTTTATGGCCTCCACTTCCTCCTTGTCCTTTCTCAACATCCTGCCACAAAGATGTGTCGGTTATTCGGCAAGCCACATATGCTCCATTGCAATTATATAGCCATCATCAATAACAGACTTCACATGCCCAAGAATCCACATCTTCTATTATTGCTTTAGTGTTGAAGCGAGAACATTTGGAAAACGCAATGCTATTTTCGATTACTGCTGATCAAACTCACCACACAAAATCTCCCTCCGCCATTCCATAAGGTGTGGCCATCTTGTTCACTTCTATCACCTGCTCTGGAGTCAGCTCATCAACATCCACCTCAACATCTAGAGAACAATCAGAAATGTCAGCATAAGAAGTCGAGAAAGGCATAAAATGAGAGAAGGAGAGAGACATACTAAAATCTAGCTGGTTTATCTTAGAGTTAGACGTTATCATGGAGCTGTGTTAGATTGGGCCACAGCCAGAAGAAATCAAATAGCAAGTGCATCTTTATTTAAATGCAACAGAAAGACATAGAAACAGGTTGATTTGGATACAATAAAGCACTAAAGCTAGCGTCTTTTTAAAGTGGGACAGCAGACAAAAACACAATCTGGCCATTAATCTTGTGTTCTTTTGATTTATTATGTCTGTTTATGAGAGAATATACATATGTATTTTTTTTAGTAATCCCTGTTAGAAATCTCATTTAGCATTTAAAGTCACATTCCCTACTAAAAACAGCTAAAAACAATGTGAAACAGCTGAGAGATTTCACAGCAGAGAACCCACAAAAACACACTAGTGAGCAATGAGCGCACAATGCAACAATAGAAGTGTTTTTGGGCTCAAGGGACAAATTATGTGCATTTTTTCTTTCACCAAAACCGTTCACACAAGTTCTACGTCATGACAACTTTCTAGAAGCTAACGTGGTGTGTGGGGTGTGTGTGTCTTATTTCTAACAGCTTCTGTTACGTTATATAATGCAGCTCGAATCAAATATAAACACACTAGAGACTTACCAATATCAGGGATGACCTCGTCTTCTTCAGACTCGCTGTTCTCAGAGTTATCTTTGTCTCCTTTCTCCGACGTTACGTCCGATTCCGTCACTGTGCTGTCCTCATACGTGTACCCGATCTGAGCCTTCTTTTCAGCAAGTCTTAGAGAAACAAGGTGATGTTCAGAAGGACATGGTCATACAAGATATTTCAAAGCTACATTTACACTGCAGTGAATCAATTTTCATTTCAGCTTCCACTGGTTTTTATAGACATTTTTGTGCAAGGGATTGTGGAAGTAGAAGCAGAGTAAAGGTGGTGAGGAGAGTGATAAAAATTAGACTTTCTCAGTTTCACTGTGTAAAGAAGAGAGGGGCAGTGAACGAGAATTTAAAGTAATTTAAGTTAAAGGACTGATTTAGCTCTAACACAGGGTTTCCGAGTTAATTACATAAATACGACACATGATTTTGGGCTTACTTTTTCTTCTCGTCCTCGTTTGGTTTTTGTAAGCCACCATACAGCTCGTCCACATAGATCTGGTACAAACACTGCTCCTCAGAAACTAAAATACAACAGCAAATTACTTCCCACAGAATTCTGTTCTCTTGGACATCTGTAATATTGCGTTATACAGGGTGAGTCAAAGGTCACAGGAGACACTTATTTCTATGATAAGCTACATGACCACCTTCCCATTGGAAGAACTTGCCCTGATCCAAGATGGCGGCCATGTTACAGACACTGCCTAAAACATCGCCCTCATCACCTTGCTGGAGTATTCAGATAAAAGGGTGTCCTGCCATTTTGACTCGCACTGTATTTGTATGTTACTCTGTTATTTGGCTTCACTTACTGTTTGCAAAATCATTCTGCACTAGACCTCTGTAACGTTCATAATTGCACTTCCTCTCCTCAGACTCCTGCTCAGGGGTACTGCAACAGAAACACTACTTTCAGCACGTTTTATTCACAATAAATGACTGGAATTACAGTACACATTCACAAAAAGGCATTTACGATATGAGAGAGTAGCAAATGCTATGTAGAGAAACAGAGCTGTGGCTTATGTATAGAATATTTAAAAGAAATAATGCAAATACATTAGCTTGAGTGAAACTGGATGAAGAGATTTACCTGTTGTTTAGGAGGGAAGGTGTGAACGTGGGGATGTAGTCTAAGTGCGCCCTCACATCAAACCTGTCGATCATATTGTTGGTGTCACCTTGCCAGGGCATCCTGTAAGGAAAGACAAAGCATTCTGCACTGACACACACATTATATATTTTTCTCTCCTCATTTAATTAAAAAATAATAATAATTAAAAAAGACAGCATGTACAGCTTACATATTGACCGGACTCTCAGCCGCCAGAGCGACGGCCGAATCTAGGTGGATTTTATAAGCACGGCCATGAACCTGAAGGAACTGGGCTGGGTCCTTTTTCTACACACAGCAAAAGATAAGCATGCATGAGAAGGAAAACACAGCACTTGTTTCGTAATCACAATCTGGGTACAGTGAGCTACATTTATAACAAGAAACAAAGGGTTGACTCAGCATTAGCATTTTACATGATTTTTTTTAATAAAGGCATTAAACTAGATGTTGGAACACTGCTGCTACAAGTCAGAAACTGATTTTAGATCTTATATGATGTGAGATTAAAGTGTGTCCACAAATAAGTATAGGTTCATTCATTCATTCATTATCTGTAACCCTTATCCAGTTCAGGGTCACGGTGGGTCCAGAGCCTACCTGGAATCATTGGGTGCAACCCTGGAGGGGGCGCCAGTCCTTTACAGGGCAACACAGACACACACACATTCACTTGCACCTACGGACACTTTTGTCTGAGTGTGGACACAGGGAGAACACACCACACTCCTCACAGACAGTCACCTGGAGGAAACCCACGCAGACACAGGGAGAACACACCACACTCCTCACAGACAGTCACCTGGAGGAAACCCACGCAGACACAGGGAGAACACACCACATTCCTCACAGACAGTCACCCGGAGGAAACCCACGCAGACACAGGGAGAACACACCACACTCCTCACAGACAGTCACCCGGAGGAAACCCACGCAGACACAGGGAGAACACACCACACTCTTCACAGACAGTCACCCGGAGGAAACCCACGCAGACACAGAGAGAACACACCACACTCCTCACAGACAGTCACCTGGAGCGGGAATCGAACCCACAACCTCCAAGCCCCTGGAGCTGTGTGACTGCGACACTACCTGCTGCGCTACCGTACCGCCCTAAGTATAGGTTAAATAGCTAAATTCATTAATTATAAAAGGCGCCTACAAGTTTTGGATGTCTGCATAAATTTGGCAGATAGACTTCTTTAACTTTATATTCATGTCTGAGGTTTGGACACGGTACGAAGGACACCGTCGCAATCTTTACTTACGATTTTCTCATAGTATTCCCGCCGTCGTTCCCCACGGCGCTTGTAGTCCACCATCATACCGCGCAACTTGCGCTCATGTTTGCGGGCCTCCTGCCACATGACAGCTCCGCTGGGGGTGGGGGCGCGTCGGGGCACGGCTGCTGCTTCAGGAGAGAGTGAGACTCTTTAAGCATTTAATACAAAAATAATAACCGTATTATCTGAACGAGCGAGTAGTGACACATTAGGACGTGGGCGTACAGAAAAGTACACATTTCTTTACAGTCATGGAGATAGACACAAAGGATCACAAAGTCTTCAGTGCCAAATTAGACCTTTTATTATCCACAACCACCAAAAAGAACCTACTCTTCATATCAACGCGACCTGAATGATTTTTACTTCCAAATATGACTCTGCAGGTGCCCCAGTCTTCGCAAAATCATTGTCTTTGTTTTTATGTGAGAAATGTCATTCCTAAACATCTTTTTAAAGCCTTTCAAAGCGTTTTTCTGTATTGTTAGCACAAATAAGCTTATTGTAGAGACCCATTCACTTTTTTTCCTCTGGTATTCTCCCTCTACCGCACTCTTATTCCCAACGTGCACACACTTTCACTTATTTAAACTTGGAGTTTATGAATTATACCTTAGGCTATTAGAATTACTGCTTTCATTTTCTTGAAAATCAAGTTCTCCCTTTATCAGTTTTAATATCATGAAAGTGTGTTAGCCTCAACTACAATAAAACAGGGGAATCAACATACTGTGAGACATAACATAGTAACAGATGAAACAGATGTTAGAACACGAGAAACACTCAAATGTGCATATTTTAAAACAGTGACCCAAGAGGAAAATCAATTAAGGCTTTAGCTATTAATGGGTGTCAAAATGGAGATGTTAATCAAACTTAGCTGTTATCAGACTGCACATATTCTAACGGCATTAAAACAGTCCTCCAACGCCGTAAGAAGCTGTAGTGTTTGTAAACACTAACGAGGCCATAATCTAATATTCATTACCCAATATTTTTAATGCTAGGGGAAGTTTTGATACCACTACTAGGAAGCAGCTGACGCCAATATCCCACTGTCTAGCAGTCATTTAGGTTCATTTACACATTAAAGTCTGTCTTAATATTAATTTAAAGAGTCAGTAACGCAATAATAATAAAGATTAAAGTGGGAATTCTAACAGTATGCATATGGCATTCCCAAAAGCTATCGCAGCCAAGTTACAGGAATAGATTTAACCAACGTGTTCATGTAATAGCTTAAAAAGACAAGAATATTACGACCGCACACAGTATACAGTCATTCATAGAGTCGAGGCTACGCAAATAAGTTTAATCAACAATAAACCGTAACGACGTTGCTAATGGCTAACGTTAGCCTGTTTACGTTAATGCTAAAATTAAATCCTCCAGTTAATGCGCAGGTTAAAAGTCACTACGTCGTTTCCGTAGACAGTCCTGGGAACATTCTGTGCAATAAGATTTACCTGTTTTGTTTACAACAAACACACTCGGGGTTTATTACTGTTTTGCCTGAATCTGTGAGAGAGCTCAGGCGTGGGACCACGGCGCCACAGTTGCTAGCTTTGCTAACGGGCTAACTGCACAGTTACTCCCCCTACAGACAACACGGGGTGGTTCGCACCGAACAACAAACGTCGCGTCTCAAATCGCTGCCTACTCCCTACATAGTGCACTAAGTTGGTATAGTAGGGTGGATATCATCTGTTAAGCTAACCTTAGGTTTGTTTGTTAATACTGAATGAAGCTGCATTTCAGGGTGAAGGGTATAAAATACCTGCAAAATATAGTGTCTTTCTGCTGAAGAGAATCAACTGGTAAAGGCTGAAATATTAATTGAACAGCGAGTAGATAAACCTGTCAGGCCGTGCAGGCCCAAAATAAAAGACTGGGCAAACTGAATAAACTTAGTGCTGATCTGTACAGGGCTGAAATTTAATAAATGTGACATAAGATATATCAATGAAACTGGACATTGGAATGGCAAATCACAATTAGACCACAATAAACACTGTCTTGGCTTACGAAGAAAGTTCTGGGAAATAAAGGGTTTCAGGAGTAATGCTGATTTGGCACTATCACTGCTTAAAATGTTAGTGGTTTGATTACTATATACATACAGATGAATAGCTAGAATAATACTGTTGCACAAACTGTAGGTGTTAAGTTGTTTTTAGCTGTATAGTTAATATTACCCGGTTAATTCATTCATTATCTGTAAGCGCTTATCCAGTTCAGGGTCGCGGCGGGTCCAGAGCCTACCTAGAATCATTGGGCGCAAGGCAGGAATACACCCTTGAAGGGGCGCCAGGGCAACACACACTCACACATTCACACCTACGGACACTTTTGAGTCGCCAATCCACCTACCAACGTGTATTTTTGGACTGTGGGAGGAAACCGGAGCACCCGGAGGAAACCCACGCAGAAACAGGGAGAACACACCACACTCCTCACAGACAGTCACCCGGAGGAAACCCACGCAGACACAGGGAGAACACACCACACTCCTCACAGACACCTGGAGTGGGAATTGAACCCACAACCTCCAGGTCCCTGGAGCTGTGTTACTGCAACACTACCTGCTACGCCTACGTGCCACCCCACCCGGTTAATTAACTAATATAAAGTTTTTTCTATGTGGTTTTACCAAACAGGCTGGCCACTCCTTTGGTGGTTGTTGGCCTGTATATCTACAACATAGCGTCTCCAACATTGGTTCTTAGTGGGGCCTCGGTAGAATACCAAACACTGCATTGTCCTCTATTACATTTTTTGGTCTTGTCTCACAGAGCCCAAGCAATGCTTAGTCTACAAATGTATGGCCTGGGCATGACTTTTCAGCACCTCTGTCCAGACAGAAATTTCTTATAGTGAGATACTGAACAAATGTTGAAAGAGGATCTAAGGCTACTCCTGTCACTTTGGTTCTCTGAAACATTTCAAAATGTTCATCCGCCCATTTCATGTAATTACATATTTCCACCAGAGATGTCACCATATCCTCATATTCTCAGGGCTTACACCATGCCCCCAGGATTTTCCCATTGACAGTCTGTATTTTCGACCCAGTGATCCTGCTGTTAATGGGAAAACACATTGATGTGACGCCATGAGGACAGCAGAAATAACACCAGACCTGTTTATCAAATAATATATATCCGTTTGTCTGCTGTTACTGAGCTTAAACAATCTGCCAATTGCAAACACATATTCAGATATCAACTTTACGATAATAATAATTATAATAACAACTTCACTTTAATTCAATATTGTCTATCTATCTATCATTACACTTATATAGCCTTTCTAGACACCCAAGGACGCTTTACAATCCACACTTCTCAGAACACTCAATCTACACACTGGCAAGAAGCGGCAGCCAAACCTGCACAGTGTCCTCTCGACCAGGAACGACAATCCACCTGGAGGACTGCATCAGGCACTAGGATTTCACCCAGGACACAGCGCCAATCCATATCTGGGCACACACTCATTCACTCACACATACAGACATTCATTCACATACACACTCATTCACCAGGACATTTTATTAGAGAAGCCAGTTCACCTACCCTCCATGTTTTTGAACTGTGGGAGGAAACTGGAGCCCCCGGAGGAAACCCACGCAGACACAGGGAGAACATGGAAACTCCACCCAGATGGAACTTAAACCCAAGATCCCAGCGCTGAGAGGTGAACGTGCTCACCACTAAGCCACCGTGCCGCCCATTGTGTCTTGTTATTTACTTAATCCATCAAATAAATACAAGTGAGGTTTGAAAAACTCTTGTAAAATGGACTGTCTGGCTGAAGGATGGAGGACAAGGGCATCAGTAAAGATTTGAGATTCACCCCTAGTGTCTCGGATCACTTCTCTTCACATGGCAGACTAGAAACGACTCAGGCTAACACTGTACTCAACACCAGTAAGAGTCATTGGATGATACTCCTTAACACTACTGTACGTTGCGCTGGAAAAGAGCATCTAAATGCCATAAATATATGTAAGTAGAGCTATGGTTTCTACACCCAAACAATACACGTTATGTCTAATATGTTGTCTCCCAGTATGTGTAATATTCTTCTTAAGGAGAATTCCCATGGGGGTATTTTAGGGCAGAAAATAGACAGAAATATCAGTACATCCAAATCATCAGTGTCTAAAAAAGAAATGGAGATACAAGGTTTTGTTCTTACTGCAAGGAACTTCACCACCAAATCCCTTCCAGCTGGAAGCTGCATGTCCTTGTGCAAATTCATGGTCAGCATCTAAACCATTAAAATGGACATATTATTTCAGTGAAGCAAATCCTATTTTATGGCCTTGTCCATTCAATCGGCTCATTATGTTCACTGTCTGCAGGCTTGTTTTTGTTGGCACTCTTTCAGTTCTAATGCAGGACTGAGCAGGACCCTAAACAGGACTTTAATGAGCTCCTGCTGGAGGCTGTAGCTGTGTTTATTCTGAAGGGTGGGTATCCAGTCATGTGGCGTCCTGCTGTAAAGTCCCTCTGCGTCACTGTGGTCACTCAGGGACATTTTCTAGGCCACAACTCTCTCACCTCAGCCCCTGTTCTCAGTAATCCCTCACTCGGGGAATGACAGGGCCCCACTGGGCCTGCAGGGCAGTATCCAAGTCTAAAGCTCCAGAGTCAAGCTGGGCTCAAACCTGTACTTTTGGGATGAGTTGTTACTAGATCTAATCACCCAACACGAGTTCATGACCTCACGGTTGTATTTTCTAAGTATAGGTCATGTTCGAGAGAATGAGGTCCACTGGGCTGTAATGAAGCAGACAGACACAAAGAGTTATTCTGTCAGGAGGTCTGGACCCAGGGGAGAAGACCTGAAGGTTTCCCAGGGCTGAATGTCAGGAATCTGCTTCTGAGAAAAGGCATAGAATTTGCATGTGGAGGGTTGGGGCAAAAATACAAAAAGCCATGAACCTCTCAGAGGGAAAGAGGGAGTGAACATGGAAAGGGAAAACAACAGAGAAACACTTAATACATCGGTTTTTCAATTCATAATCTCTTTATTATTGCTGACATTTTTATTCAACATTTGTAATGTTATGACTACACAAGGAAATGTTGAAACTAGCCCTGACTGTAATTATTGAAGCATAAGAGAATCAAACAAACTGCTGTAATCAAAACTCAAATTTGAACTTTAAAATGTACTTTAAAAGCAAATAAAAAGAATAAAACATGTGCAATTTTGGTAAATATTCAAGAAAGAAATAAACAATGATACACACTTATTCCACTTTCTGATACAGAGACCAGGCTCAATGTCTGGAATCAAACTGTGTGCTGAAAGTTCAAATCTGTATAAAAATAAAGATAATTTATTCAAATGCTTCAAGTAGAGATCAGGAATTCAACGCTAGGATGTTCCCATTTCACACTCTCAACAATACTGCCCCCTGCTGCTCACTCACTACAGGTTTTTAGACCTTATGTAGATCTTGTGATTGCATCCGGAAGGGAATCCGACGTAAAAAACTGTGCCAGATCGATGGTACGGATCGTGGTTGATCCGCCGTAGCGCCCCCTGTTGGGAGGGAGCACCCGAAAGAATACAACTAAGATGTAGATTTTATGTAAACACCCTAGAATTAGCCTGACCACTTGTTTAAAGTGTTACACTTATTGGAGACACGTCCAATTGCACATACCCAAATAGAATGGCAAATGGAATGTTCTGGAACAGCTGTCACCATGCTTAATGCTAATGCCCTGTATTGCTAACATGAGTGTGCAGTTCTCCAGCACTAGGCTGCGGAGCATTGGAACTGCATTCTCTAGAATGAAGGAATACTAATTCCTTCTCAATATTTAACTCAATATTTAGATTTCTCAGAAATATTAAAAATGATTTTCTGCAAAAATGTTGCTTGAGGATTTGAGGCACAAACTCAGGCTTTTATCAAAAACACACACATCACTTTTATTGATTAACACAGCTGTGTCTTTAACTGATATTGCACAATGCCACACAAGTACGGAGTTGGGTGTTTCAATACCAACGATTCCAAGTGAAAGGTGGAGCAGGTAGGAGTCCATCTGCGCTGTAGACCGGACACGATTTAAAAGCACACGGCCAGTCACGCCAAGCATAACGTAAACCCCACACATTATCCATGGGACACAAACCCGTAAATATTAAAATATAATGACTGCCCTGTTTTATCATTGGAGCAGGAAGCCATTTAGAACCCGTATCACATGGTTTCTTTTCTTTAGAGCAGCAGATCTACAACACAGAGAAACAACAATCAGCCGATTCATAAAAACTGCATCTTTTCAGGCAGCGTCTTTATGTTGTGAAACACATGATAATACTGACACCTAGTGTCCTAGATGTAGAAGAGATTCAGGACCCAAATATTTAAAATATTTTAAACATGGCTGCCCCCCTATTTGGGGATCTGCTCTGTGGAGCATAAACTGGTTAATTTAGGACATTTTTAACCCTTCATGACATTGAAGCAGCACCCTGTAGTGTAATATATGTACCAATATAAAAACATTGGACCTTTTCATAAATAGATATGCTAGGCACTTTTAACACACACACACACACACACACACACACACACAGTAGATTAATCAAGTCAGCTGTGGCTCACCTCAAAGATATCATATGAAATGGTGACTTTGACCAATTGGTTAAAGGTGATGTTTAGGAAGGTTTCGTTGATGTTCTGAACACTGCTGGGATAAGGTCCTTGGAAGGACACTCCCTTCTCTTCATAGGCTACAGCTCGGGCTCCTAGCACCAGTCTGAAAGCCACTTCTTGTTTGTCCCTAGGGTGAATGCTGCAGATGCACACAATTTTAACACAATGTTAAACAACTAACTATAATCTGCTTTTATCAGCTCCTACTCTACATTTATTTCAGCTTCCGTTCTTTTCAGAGACTTGCCTTCCTTCACAGTTCAAAGAAATCTGCGGGAATGTTCCTTTCCACTCTAAACTTCAGTCGGCCGAGCGTTCTGCTTTTTAAAAATATAAGTAATCATTAACATATTAAAATTACATTGAGGCCTGTGCTCTGCTGCGGCCGGTCCATTATTCTGTCAACACCAGCAGCTTTTTTTGTATGAATTAGCAAATTTGTGTCTTATTTCTGTGTCAGCTTCTCAGCAACGGCTCATTGACCCTCATCTTCTAGACACTTTTTAATTTTGATTCCCCCACATTTTATTTTTGTTTTTACAGCTTCCTAATGCAAGTGGATGATCTTCGATGTTTATAATCTATTTTTCACTGGAAGATACGTTAAAAAAGGATATTAATGGCAGTAATAAGGACCATCTCTATGCTTAAATGGTTCCATATTCAGTTAATGTTGTTTTTTCCTACTGCTGTATATAGCCCCCCCCCCTTACAGCTCAACCACCACCGAGTGTACACAGGCTATCCAGCCTATTCTATCCTAACCCTAACTCTGACTCTGGCTCCACATTAGTCCGTACCTGCCCCAGGGTGAGTCCCTATCTGGTAGGTCCATAGCAACGGCCATGAAGGTTTTCTTCATGCGCTCATTAGGAACGAAGCCATAATCTGCCGTCTGGTGCCAGCGGATCTCTGGGAATCCATCCACTTTGGATTTCTGATACGTACACAACTGCAGATACCAGAGCAAGCATTAAACGTCATCTGGGACACAAAAAACTAATAATTTAATAATAAAAATAACAACTTTTATAACTTATTTGTATGTTTTTTGCTTGTTTATAGTGATTTTATCCTTGTGTCTCTTCTTTAAAGAAGAAACAAATACATTTACATTTATGGAGTACTGTGCACGGCACCTGAACAAATCCAAAAGGGAAATCCCAAGCAGTTTGCCCCACTGAACCTTCATGAAACGCCAGCCTCCAGTCGTCAATAAGAGCAGGGAAAGTGCAGGAGTATTTTGCCTGGTGGTACTGAGCGTTTGCTTCACCTGAGAAAGAGCAATACAATCTGAGTCCAACAGTACATCACAACACCATACATTTGTTCTATTACATAGAAATGGTTGTGTATTACCTTGGTAAAATATGGCTCCTTTGATGGTCATGTTGAGTAAAGGGTGGATCATGGCATTCCATAACACTGAATTATTCCACACGCTTCTTTTGAAACATCCAGTGAAATTTCCAGTGAATCCAAACAGAAACAGAGAGGAAATAAAATTACTCAGTCACTGTAGAAGCCATTCTTTTAATGGCTTTAACCCTAAATGTCCCGACCAACAGAACTGGCTCTAGATTAACAACTAATCTGTGTGTCAGGCAAAAAAGTCCACAACCTGGCTTCAGGTAAAGGATTCATTTATTAGTTTTTATCTCCACTCATTCTCCATTTTATCATCCACTGACCACAATTACAGACTGTTGTCCATCTGTTGCTCTGCATACTTTTCACCCTGCTCTTCAAATGGATCAGACACAGCAGAGCTGCTTGAGTTTTTAAAACCATCAGTGCCACCAACCAAAAACAACACTGTCCTATGGGGAGTCCTGTGTCCACTGATGAAATACTAGAACAATGAAAACTCCAGCAGCGCTGTTGTGTCTGATCCAGTCGTACCAACCTAACACACCACCGCGTCAGTGCCACTGCAGCGCAGAGAACGTCCCACCACCCAAAACGTACCTGGATCCTGATCAGTGTGCAGAGAAACAGATGGACTACAGTTTGTAATTGTAGAGCTACAAAGTGCTCATGTATAGCCAGTGGGGCTGATAAAAATTGATAGTGAATGTAGATACAAAGGTGGTTGTTCCTAATCCAGTGACTGTTCAGCGTGGCATGCAATAATCAATTAAAGAACGTTAAAAGAGAGAGAGAAAAAATAAAAGGAACTGCATTTCATGACAAGAACACTTTGTTAAGCATGGGATAGATCCATCATGCTTGCTGCCAATGACATTCTTGCACAGGTGCCAATGAAAATATTGCACATGATAATGATGCAAAGCATACAACAAAATCCACCATGAACCACCAGAAGAGACACAAACCAAAGCTTTTAGAACAGATTTTACAGTACCCTCACAACCAAGGATTATCTCAAAATTAGAAGAGTGGGGAAAAAAGTCATTGCAAACTGATTTCTGTTAATTACTGACTGTCCAAATTTTTGACGTTTTAATTGTTTTTATGCAATGAATGACAGAGCAAACGTACATAAGGATCTACTGTGTTTACTACTTCTACAGTTTAATAAAACAACATCTAACGTGCCATTTGGCCAAGCGTGCCCAACCTTTTGTATACTATTATAGCTTTGGATCTCTCTCGTTAACTGAGACATGTTCAGCAGTCTGCAGTTTCACTAAATCCCCTTACAAACCTTAGACAAATTATGTGTGGGTGTGCTTTACCTACTGACAGATGCCCCGAGTCCACACACGTGCAGCGCTCTGGGAGAAGACCAGGCCTCTACAGGGGTCCCACCCCAGGATGACTCCACTAAACCTATAGGGTACTGTAGGGTCTTGTACAGGTAGCGTCCAAACAACCAGCACACAGCGGAGAAGTGAGTGAACGGCTTTCCCCCAAGGATCTCTAGAATTATAGATTAATAAAATACAAACAAAAGAAACGTGTACAGACGGATGATGAATGATATGATGGTGGAATTATGGAGTGTTAGAAAATCATGATTTATCATAGCTTTGTTAAGTATAAATTCTATTCTACTTTTTAGACAATATTTTTTGTCTTATATAAAAGTACATAGGCTTTTTTCTGATGTAAATAAAACTGAATGATGTAACAGTAATTTATTATTGAAATCACAACTGTTCAATGTTTTCACTCAAACAGTAGAAAGTCAAAGAATCCCTTTTACGCAGAGTGCGTCCCCAGAATGTCAGCAGCTACTGACTAAGGGCAACAGAGAATGTTGATTATTTGCTGAACGTATCTGTGTGTTGATACCTGGCATCGGACGAGACCAGGGAACGTCCACCCTGGTGAGATCCGTCAGCTCCTTCCCACTCTGCTCCAGTGCAGCCTGAAAGACCCTCACGTCTGTAAACTTTAAAGCATCCTCCAGTTCATCTGAGGCATTAAACACCTGCAAAAAGACAGAGAGAGGCAGAGTGGATTACTGTGAGTATGACACAGAAATCAGAGGGTGGCACGGTGGGGCAGCAGGTAGTGTCGCAGTCACACAGCTCCAGGGACCTGGAGGTTGTGGGTTCTAGTCCTGCTCCGGGTGACTGTCTGTGAGGAGTGTGGTGTGTTCTCTCTGTGTCTGCGTGGGTTTCCTCCGGGTGACTGTCTGTGAGGAGTGTGGTGTGTTCTTTCTGTGTCTGCGTGGGTTTCCTCCGGGTGACTGTCTGTGAGGAGTGTGGTGTGTTCTTTCTGTGTCTGCGTGGGTTTTCTCCGGGTGACTGTCTGTGAGGAGTGTGGTGTGTTCTCCCTGTGTCTGCGTGGGTTTCCTCCGGGTGACTGTCTGTGAGGAGTGTGGTGTGTTCTCTCTGTGTCTGCGTGGGTTTCCTCCGGGTGACTGTCTGTGAGGAGTGTGGTGTGTTCTCTCTGTGTCTGCGTGGGTTTCCTCCGGTTGACTGTCTGTGAGGAGTGTGGTGTGTTCTCTCTGTGTCTGCGTGGGTTTCCTCCGGGTGACTGTCTGTGAGGAGTGTGGTGTGTTCTCCCTGTGTCTGCGTGGGTTTCCTCCGGGTGACTGTCTGTGAGGAGTGTGGTGTGTTCTCTCTGTGTCTGCGTGGGTTTCCTCCGGGTGACTGTCTGTGAGGAGTGTCGTGTGTTCTCTCTGTGTCATGCAGTTATGTGATTACTTTGAGGTACATCAAAACAAAATTAACTTAAACTGAAAGAGGACACATAATTTAACCCTTACTAGTTTAAACATCTACTTGTTACCTGTGAGAGGGTGAAAGCCATGTTGCTCTGACCACCACACAACCACACGTCTCCAAACATAATGTCAGAGAACATAATACTAGCCCCATAACTTCCTTTCTCAACAGCACTTAGGTTGTAGGGGCCACCGGCCGGCACTGGCCCCAGAGTCATCTTCCAAATACCTGTCAAAAGACTCAGAGTTAGGAATCAAGTAAATGGTATTACGTATACATGAAAGAGAGTGTTTTATACGCATCTGATTCACATGTGAACTGTGAACAGTTAACTGCAAGCAATGTGATTCAAATATTAAGGTATGAATCACGGGATAATAACTGATACTTCGATACTGTTCAAAAAACGCACACAAAAACAGAATTACGTTTCTGAGCCAAATCTGTAGAATTATGAAAAATTATTAAGGTAACACTACAATGTACAGGTAATGTCTGAATAATTTGTACTCACCATTGATTACAGGAGTAGAGTTCACTTGTTTACTGTTAGGTCCTAAGAGTAATATCTCCACCTCAGCTCCCTTTTGAGAGTAACCCCAAACAACTGCTCTCTCTGGAGCTCTCTGTAGCACCATGTGGTTCCCGTAATAGGACGCAAAAGCAAACCCATTACCTGGAACCAAAAAAAAACGTATATTATAAGAGTAGAAATGGCATACTATTTTTTTAAATTCAGCATCAATAAGCTTTATTTAGAATTGTATTTTACTGCACGGTGGCGCAGCAGGTAGTGTCGCAGTCACACAACTCCAGGGACCTGTAGGTTGTGGGTTCTAGTCCTGCTCCAGGTGACTGTCTGTGAGGAGTGTGGTGTGTTCTCTCTGTGTCTGCGTGGGTTTCCTCCGGGTGACTGTCTGTGAGGAGTGTGGTGTGTTCTCCCTGTGTCTGCGTGGGTTTCCTCCGGGTGACTGTCTGTAAGGAGTGTGGTGTGTTCTCTCTGTGTCTGCGTGGGTTTCCTCCGGGTGACTGTCTGTAAGGAGTGTGGTGTGTTCTCTCTGTGTCTGCGTGGGTTTCCTCCGGGTGACTGTCTGTGAGGAGTGTGGTGTGTTCTCCCTGTGTCTGCGTGGGTTTCCTCCGGGTGCTCCGGTTTCCTCACACAGTCCAAAAACACACGTTGGTAGGTGGATTGGCGACTCAGAAGTGTCCGTAGGTGTGAGTGAATGTGTGTGTGTGTCTGTGTTGCCCTGTGAAGGACTCGCGCCCCCTCCAGGGTGTATTCCCGCCTTGCGCCCAATGATTCCAGGTAGGTTCTGGACCCCCGCGACCCTGAGCTGGATAAGCGCTTACAGATAATGAATGAATGAATAAAGCACTTAAGAAGAGAAGATAAAAATTCCTTACGTAATTTATTGATTCATGGATTCATTTATTTTTTTGAAACTGCTTCACAGTATCCAGGGTCAACACAAAATTATTGGGCAGGAGATCAGTCATCACACTCTCATTCATTCACACAATCACCATGTACAAATTTGAATAGCCAATCCACCTACAAACAGGTGTTTCTGGACTGTGGGAGTAAACAGGGACAGAACCATGTAAAACAACTCAAAGTCCCCACTGACATTGACCCAGGGCAGGGATTAAACCCACAACCCCAGGACCCTGGAGTTGTTTGAATACAATACTTCCTGTAATGCCACCATAGCACAATAGCCTATAAACACAGGTGGGAAATGTGATATATGAAGATAACCATGATAATTAATGCTATTTAATATGATTCTCTCCATGGGCTACAATCACAGATACTGTCAATGTATTTTGTACAACTGTATGTTTAATTAAAACAAAAAGTAGATCTGTTAATCTGTGTTTAGTGAAAAAACACAATGGAAAAGAAACAAAATGTTAAAGGCTAAGCAGCAGCTCTATGAAAGTGTTAAACAAATAAACACAGTGGAATTTGAGTTCCTAACTTGTGTTTATTGATAGTCAGAAAACATGTTATTTCTTACTAACTCAAGGAATAAGGTTTAAAAGACCGTTGGGCCCCCCCCCCCCACTCTAATAGGCGTCTTGCCTGTGACGTAGCTAGCTTATTGCTAGGCTATTGTCATGAATAATGTTGGTTATTTAGCTAGATCCTGTCATAACAGTCAGTCATAACGGTGTTTTACCGCGGCGTTGTTCAGCTGTTGTCCACCAGTGACGTCACGGTCACGTTCGAGAATTTCCGTAGCGAGCTCGGCTTTTTCCGGCAATTTAATAAAATTGTCAGTTTTAAAGCAAATTAAGCAGCTATTTTCATTTTAATTCATACTTATATCTGTCAGTGACTACAATAATGTGGAATATTCATGGAGCTCCATTAAGTGGTGCTTAGCCTTTAAGAAATGTTGAAACCTGTATTTTAGCGTTTATTATTAAATGACTGTAAAGACATGACTTTTATTTTGTAACATTTAAAACAACACAGCAGACGCTTGCATTATATGCTCAGATGGCCTCCTTTAACTAGTAAATTTAGCTGTTTTAAGGTACATCCAATGAAGGTTTATATGGCTATAATACACACAAGGAATATTCCAACGTCCAGTAAAGCCTTCCCAGAAAAGCAGAAACTATTACAGCAGCAAATTACTTAAATTTAATATGCTACGGGTTTAGGTATGAGTTTAGTTTAAAAACTACATTTTTAAACGCTGGAAACAAACAAAACATCACAAACAACAGTTAAAACAGAAACACTAAAATCCCTCGTTCAATGCCAATGTCAGTAAGTCTGAATGGGCTTGTAAACCTGGAACTGCTATAGTTTATCTTACCAGATCCTGGTGAAATAAAGCTGAAAATAAACAGTATAAAGACGTTCAGTCTCATTCCTGTCGCCACACACAGACATTCAGGAAACACAGCGCGGCTGCTTCAAACATCACATGGGGATCACGTGACGAGAAGGCGGAACCATAACAGTAAACAGGTTTAGCTCCGTTCAGTCAGCAACTTTTTTTTGCATTTCTACCGTATTTCCATTTCAAAATAAAAGACAGGCATCCTTGTGTCGTCTTATGAATAAAAAAAACTTTAATGATTTTTTTTACTATATAATCATATATATATATATATATATATATATATATATATATATATATATATACACACACACACACACCCCACACACACAAGTACATTAAAACAGTTATAACTATAACTATATATAACTGAATCTACATTGCATTTGCAGGCTATATAATGACAAAACATGAATGTTGTACATCCGATCATTTGATAAGAAATTCCCTGAAAGCATTTGTTCTACAAAGTTGTCCACGTAAGAATAAACAGACTGTGGTTTTGTGGGTTTGTGTTGATACAATGTATAGTTTAGGCGTTATTCCATTAAAACTATGTCCATCCTTTTTTAATGTGAACGAATTACACCATATGGTGCGTCACGCCTATAATGTGAGAGACTCCTACATGAGCAGTGACGCTTGTTTTATATAAAACTGCATGTTTTCAGAAAGAGGAGGGTCTGAAGAATTCATTTCACTATGGGTTTGTGTTGACACAATGTATAGTTTAGGCAGTATTCCATTAAAACTATGTCCATTACTCATATATGTGAATGAATTACACCATATGGTGTGTCATACGTATACTGTTTGAGATTCTTACATAGTGATGCTTGTTTCATACAAAATTATGAAATGCTTTAGAACAATTAATGAATAATTACACATTTAAAGGTATTAAACCCCAGAATCTTTTATTGTGAAAAATCTACTTCCGGTTGCCGTGGGAATCCGATCGCTAGTTTTGCTGTCTTCACGTTGCTAACAGGATTTTAGTTCAGTAAAATGTGACAGGAAAATGGCTCCAGGTTTCACCAAAATGAAGCCGTCTTCTTGTTGGATTCGGTACCCTTTTAGACAACGTTGATGTGACGTCTTTTTATTGGTTGGATTCTGGTTGCGACGTCACGTGACCTAAACCCATTTTCAACATTAAAAACGTATGCGAGATTTTGGTTGTGAATATGACGTCGACATAACTTTAAAATTACAATACCAGATATTGTCATTGTGAGCTTTTCTCAGTGATACGCATATAAGAATGAGATTTGTCTAGTCAATTATTTAATCTACATTTTCATGTCCACTGTCTATTTTCAGATTGGAGAAGAATACTCCCTTACCTTTCAAGAACAAATGACTTTGATGGAAGTCAAATGTTACTCAATGACATTCCTAAAGGAGTAATATGTAATATTTTAACTGCAATAAAATCATAAAATGATCAGGTTTGTCACCACAGATTAAGAAAACATGCTAGCTTGAAGCAATGGCATCTCTGATAGCAATGCTGCAGCTAGTAAATATACTGAATAAATTCTGTTTGAGGGGTGTCCTTTCTGGAGTTTGTGTTTTGGCCTGTGATCCCACCCACTTCCCATTTCCCAGTACAGTGTCCACACCCCAGGTTGCCAGGTATGATCCACAACCGCAGACAAATACAGCATGCTGTGCCCATGGAAGCCTTGGTGTCCTTCTTAAAATCTCCATGACCTGAGACCAAGTGTACATATTGGTGATGTATTTGATAGAGACAGCTCAGAACCCACAACAAATTCTGGCTCATTGGCTCATTTTCTCCCCAACAGGAAAAAAAAAACAATGCCTACCTCATAAAATAACATTTTAGGTTGAAGGGAAAACTCAAACAGCAAGGTATCATCATCCTATTCCAATGAAACATTTAAAGTGGAAGTGGTAGTTCAATATGAACCTGGTAAATGCAGGGAAATTGGTTGTGACTTTTTTTTTTGGCTTTTTTGCTCACTAGCAGCATAGGGAGATATTTTTGTGAAATTATTTTACACTTTTCTATGTCAATAAGTAGAATATAGAAATTTTTTTAGTTGCGAAGATCCAAATGTTTTAACCTGTCTCGTGCTTGTTTGTGTAGGTTAATTTTTCCTTAATCTGGCAACCCTGCATGGGTGGTGCCTACTGTGTTTAATACTTGCTGTTATATTTATAAACGTATTAAAGATTGCTCCATTACACACATTGCAAAAGCTACTATGGAATTTCTTAATTAATTAATTTGTACAAACCGGATTCCAAAAAAGTTTGGACACTAAACAAATTGTGAATAAAAACTGAATGCAATGATGTGGAGACGGCAAATGTCAATATTTTATTCATAATAGAACATAGATGACAGATCAAAAGTTTAATCTGAGGAAATGTAACATTTAAAGGAAAAATATGTTGATTCAAAATTTCACAGTGTCAACAAATCCCCAAAAATGTTCGGACAAGTAGCAATAAGTGGCTGGAAAAAGGAAATTGAGCATATAACGAACAGCTGGAAGACCAATTAACACTAATTAGGTCAATTGACAACATGATTGAGTATAAAAATAGCTTCTCAGAGTGTCAGTGTCCCTCTGAAGCCAAGATGGTAAGAGGATCACCAATTCCACCATTGTTGCGCAGAAAAATAGTGCAGCGATACCAGAATGGTGTTACCCAGCGTAAAATAGCAAAGACTTTTAAGTTATCATCATCAACCGTGCATAACACCATCAAAAGATTCAGAGAATCTGGAAAAATTGCTGTGCGTAAGGGTCAAGACCATAAAACTCAGGGTACACGTGATCTCCGGGCCCTTAAACGTCACTGCACCTTAAACAAGTAACGCCACTGTCAAGGAGATAACAGAATGGGCTCAGGAATACTTCCAGAAAGCATTGTCAGTGAACACAATCCACCGTGCCATCCGCCGTTGCCAGCTGAAACTCTACAGTGCAAAGAGGAAGCCATTTCTAAGCAAGCTCCACAAGCTCAGACGTTTGCACTGGGCCAGGGGTCTTTTAAAATGGAGTGTGGCAAAATGGAAGACTGTTCTGTGGTCAGATGAGTCACGATTTGAAGTTCTTTATGGAACACTGGGACGCCATGTCATCCGGACCAGAGAGGACAAGGATAACCCAAGTTGTTATCAACGCTCTGTTCAGAAGCCTGCATCACTGATGGTATGGGGTTGCATGAGTGCTTGTGGCATGGGCAGCTTGCATGTCTGGAAAGGCACCATTAATGCAGAGAACTATGTTCAGGTTCTAGAACAACATATGCTCCCATCTAGACGTCATCTCTTTCAGGGAAGACCCTGCATTTTTCAACAAGATAATGCCAGACCACATTCTGCAGCAATCACAACATCATGACTACGTAGAAGAAGGATCCGGGGACTGAAATGACAGCCTGCAGTCCAGATCTTTCACCTGTAGAGAACATTTGGCACATCATAAAGACGAAGGTGTGACAAAGAAGTCCCAAGACGATTGAACAGTTAGAGGCCTGTATTAGACATGAATGGGAGAGCATTCCTATTTCTAAACTTGAGAAACTGGTCTCCTCTGTCCCCCTCTGTTGACGCCATGAAATTTTGAAACAACATATTTTTCCCTTAAAATTGCATATATAATAAGTCACCATCTAATTCACAGTTATTAATACAGGGTCTGTACTATAGATGTGTGAATCTAAAATAGAAGTAGTTATAACAGTTAAAACAATGACTGTTCTGTAGGAAATGGATGTTTTTTGCTGTAGCAGCATAATTCTGAAACTCAGCACAGCCCAGTGACTTAGCGGAAATAAAGCTTCCCCAGTGTACAACACAGCATTAAGTCTGCAATATATTTATAAGGAAATTAAACTGAATTATTCATTATATTTGTGAAATAATATCAAATAATTTACAATGTTTTCTGATCTTCCTCACTGAGGAACAGAGAATGATGAATGGTGGTCCTGCTGAGAGTTTCTCACTGTGTGGTGTGTGTGTGGAACATGTTTTAAATAAAAGAGGAGAAATTAGATCAGCAATTTAGATCAAATTCTTTGAGTTGTTAATTTACAGAGTCACACAGCATTTTCCACTAGTAAAGAATTTTGAATTCGAAGTATAAATATATCCATTTACATGCAAAAAAAAAAAAAAGATGCCTCCGTTTTGCTACAGTGCTTTAGCTTAAGTGCTTTACAATGAATAGCGAATGTATCAAAGCATTTTCAACAAGAATTTATACACGAGAAAGTGGTTGAGATGTAAACATTAGTTGGTAACATCAAAATTGAGATTAAAGGCAACACTGACGATTCTAGGCAACTGCTGGTCTTTCTGATTGGTTTACGTTCAGAAGCTCAGCGTCTTTTAAAATGGAATGTTTGATGGGGAAAATTACTGTTGTTTTTATGTGGTTTAACTTGTAAGTTTTTATTCACTGTTTAAATTACCACAGAAAGTCGTTTGTAACTCCAATTGTTTAGATTTGTAGCACTTTCGGTTTGTGTTTACTTTCATGCAGATAGCACTCTCCGCAATTTAGAGTCAGTTCCATCTACATCAAAAAATAAAATGCCACCTTGGTTCATGCTTTTTATAGTTTGGAGGTCTCTCCATTGTCTAAGCACCTGGGCTCTGGACCCATCATAACCTTGATCAGGATGAAGTGGTTAATAAAGGTGAAAGAATGAATTAATAAGTGGACCTTAGAACTGAAGAAAGTGTAGCATATGGACCATTAAAGAAAAAAAAGAACCTGGGGATGGCAATCTTGTTTCACAAGAAATTCATGAAAATTTGTGCAACACACTATGACTGTGTTATAAAAACCTCAGAGAGACCCACGGAATGCAGAAGGAGCTTCTACCTGACTACAGTGTAAGTATGATCATTTCTATGGATTTTTCCTTTTCAATAATATCTTGTATTTCTTGTACTTTTGCACGACTCAGGTCATTGCTAAGACAGTTGCTTAATACAGGGGAAAATCTCAAGACATACTAAGCTAAATTTTGTTACTAGTGGACTGGCACCCTACCCAGGGTATCCCAGATATAAAACAAAAATAATCTCTATGGACATTAACTCCTTAGATTGTCAATTGCCACTTGCTACAAACCCACTCATAACAAAAACACATTTTTCATACATCACCCAGGACCCAGACTCACTTTACCTTAAACGCAAATGAGAAACTCTCTATGTCCTCACCAATAACACTGTCATTCTGTAAATCACATCAAATGCATGATGTGAAGGAACTTTCTAGATTTTATAAAGTGCTTGTCACACACATCACCATGGGCTCTTATGGGTTAACAGAAAGCAAGACCACCAGAATCAGCACAGTCTATTTTAATTTAAACATTTTAAAGTGAACTACAGTGTTACTTTAATCACAGTAACCCCACCTGTCATCCACCTGTTTCACTATAGGTCAGCGATCATGGCACAACACGCACCTGCAATTATACTCTGCATCATCCTTGTCCTCACTGTACACACAGCGCCTGGAGTGAGGGGTCTAAAGCCGGGCAGTTGTCTAAACTGTCAAAAGGTAACTTGATTTAAACTGAAATTCTCTTTCAAATTTATAACAAGAAAAAAAAAATGAAAAGACAAAAAATGTGTTGTGTTGAGCCTGAGAATAATATGTGGGCTCACATTTATGGATATTAATGTTTCAAAGAACTTACTTCACACTAAAATTTAGATGAACATATTTTAAAAGTATAATTCTTTATTAAAACAGATATTACAGATATACTACAGCACACTGTTAATAGAATATTTCATATACATCTATTAAAGCTGAAAATATCATTTTGTAAATTGTATTTTTTTTTCACCCAGATTGTCATGAATGAATATCCAAAGTCCATCGATGATGAATTTAAAGGCTGCAAATCAAAAATATATCAGGGGATTAAATCTGGAAACCTGGAGAAGGAGCTGCAGAACAATTTCAACTTTAGGTCGACCTGGGAAAAAGCCAAATATGAACTTTATTTAGACCACAAAAAGAACTATCAATTAACTAATGATGACCTGAGAAAGATAGCTGTTCGTGCGTACACATTGAACATTTACGGTGAACTTAATAACAAAATGCGTAATGGTCTGTGTGACTACAGGACCAAGTTTGGTCTGATCTCTTTGCAGTTTCTGATCACAGATGCCATACAAGCCCTCAACCCTCAGGGCAAATGTGAAACCACATACCGTTTCTCCAAAGACCGCTTTGAAATTAAAGGTAAATTTGTGCGTTTTGGCAGTTTTACTTCTTCCACACGCAACCCCAAACTGAGTGGCTTTGGAAGAGAAACTTGTTTTGTCATTAGAACCTGCCACGGTGCAAATATAGCCCCCATGTCAGCGTATGCAGGAGAAAGTGAAGTGCTAATACCTCCTTATGAAAGGTTTATAAAGA
Source organism: Hoplias malabaricus (assembly GCF_029633855.1). NCBI lineage: Eukaryota > Metazoa > Chordata > Actinopteri > Characiformes > Erythrinidae > Hoplias > Hoplias malabaricus. The sequence goes on from NC_089810.1 coordinate 39,102,790, forward strand.
AGCCACTACCTCTGTCTTTTCTGAAATTCTACAAGGCCCTGAAAGATTGTGGAACTATTCTCAGACTGGAAAGTGTGGGAAAAGTGAGTAAGATGAAGTGTGATTTAGTCAAATTTAAGCCAAAACACCACGTCTGCAACCTCTAGTAGCTAATTAACATTAATATCATTACAATCCAGTGCAGACTCTATGCAACAGCTTAGGCTCAGGAAGCCACCATGTTTGGGTTTTTCTGTAATATTTTCATTGAAAAAGTGATAAAAAAAATAAATAAATGCATGTCTTGAATTCCTTTTGGTCTCTTTGCTGCTGTCTTTTTTGCTACTCTCTTTTAGCATCTTTTTAGAATCTTGAAGAAGGTTTTGGGGAACTCACCAACAGTAATACAGTCTTTAATATGGTCTAATGTCCATAAACGTGAAGGATGTGATGTATTTCTGCCGTGTTGTACAGTGGGGAACTTTGTTGAGCTGGGCCGAGTCTCATGAGGATGCTGCCACACCCAAAGCCATCCATTTCTTCATGAACAGAGAAGAGTTTTAATTTTATAACTGTTTACCACTAATGCACCGTATGAGTCCTGCTCCTCTGTAAACCCCAGTGTAAACCTGTTTCTCTCACTGTTATTAATCCAGGATCTTTAACAGAAAACTGTAAACTAGTGGTAAACACTTATAACAATCAAAACAATGATCCTATTCTGGAGGAAATGGACAGTGATGGTGTGGCAGCATCTCTCCGAGACTCAGCTCAGCTCAGTGACTCGGTGGAAATATAACTTCCCCAGTGTACAACACAGTATTAATTCCAGTGCTCTTCTATGGAAATAAAACACTATATTAGACCATTCTAAGCTGATTATGTTTGTGAAATATGTGCACATTAGTTCATATTTTCTTCTCCAGTGAGGAAAACAGCGTAAAGGACTGCACTCCCTCTGAGAGTGACTCACTGTGTGGTGCGTTTGTGTTGAACAGAGTTATGTGATGAATACAGTTTTAACCAAATCAACATTAACAACATTAGCTTTCATTTTCTAATTTACAGAGTTGCTTAGCAGTAATGACTAGCAAAGTATGTTGATTTAAACATGTTGTCCTCCATTTTGATTCACCCTCATGGAGCTCAGTTGCTGTTCTGTGACATATCAAGGCTTTAGAAATGTGGATTTCTCCTTAATTCAGTGGCTGAGGTTTAAACCAACAGAAGGATTGAGATTAACAAGTGAAATGAGGATTTTATTTCACTAGTGGACCTCAAGAATGAATAAAATGTAGAATACGGGCCTTTAACAAAACACAACAACAACCTGATGATGGCGCTCGTGTATCACAGAAAGATTCCTTAAGCCACCACTATATGTCGCTGTTTCTACAGTTTCAGTGTTAGTCTGACCAGTCTGTCTCCATCTCTACTGTAGTTCTGAGAGGATTTGGACTGTTAGAGTATAGAGAGCTGTAAAAGGAAGACTTTAGTACATTAGTGTTAATGGTATTTACTGCACTGCACATTAGTTATTCCACAGTATTCTGTACATTGTATTATTCAGCACTGTGGCTGTATCCACACATCAGTTATTTATTACTAGACCTTCAGTATTTAATTATATCTTCATAACTCTGTAGGATCCTCCTGCTGCAGTGTTTGAATTTCATTCAATGTTTGGATGATTCAAATGGTCAGAAAATAGAAGTAGGAGTAAAAACATTTCATGGACCATCTTACCTTTATGTAAGTTCACCTTCTTAGCTACAAACTATCACAAACTAGACTCTACACATATAACAGTGTTAATGTATGTTAGCGATGACCAGAGGTTAATGTTCTGTTGTTAACAGAAAGCAGAAAGACCACTAGAAATTCAAACCATAACTTTTGTTTTATTTTTATCATTGTTTTTATTTTACGTTTCCTCCTCCAACATAATGAATGAATATCCAAAGTCCATCGATGATGAATTTAAAGGCTGCAAATCAAAAATATATTGATTTTCGTTGATAGTTCGTTTTGTGGTCTAAATGAAGTCCAGATTTGGCTTTTTTCCAGGCCGTCTTAAAGTTGATATTGCTATGCAGCTCCTGCTCCAGGTTTCCAGATTTAATCCACTGATACATATGTGGTTTGCAGCCTTTAAATTAATCCTCATGGATTTTGGATATTCAAACCCAGCGCTGCTGCTTCAAGCATCACATGGGGATCACGTGATGAGAAAGGTGGAACCATAACAGTAAACAGGTTTAGCTCCATTCAGTCAGCTTTTTTTTTGCATTTTTACCGTATTTCCATTTCAAAATAAAAGACAGGCATCCTTGTGTCGTCTTATGCATAAAAAACTTTAATGATTCTTTTTGAACCTGAAAATCTTTATAAAATTTTACTATATAATCATACACACACACACACACACACACACACACACACAAAAGTACATTAAAGCAGTTCACTATACATAACAGAATCTGCATTGCATTTGCAGCTATATAATGACAAAACATGAATGTACATCAGATCATTTGATAAGAAATTCCCTGAAAGCATTTGTTCTACAAAGTTGTCCACGTAAGAATAAACAGACTGTGGTTTTGTGGGTTTGTGTTGATACAATGTATAGTTTAGGCAGTATTACATTAAAACTATGCCCATCCTTTTTTAATGTGAATGAATTACACCATACGGTGCGTCACGCCTATAATGTGAGAGACTCCTACATATGCAGTGACGCTTGTTTTATATAAAACTGCATGTTTTCAGAAAGAGGAGGGTCTGAAGAATTCATTTCACTATGGGTTTGTGTTGACACAATGTACAGTTTAGGCAGTATTCCATTAAAATTATGTCCATCACTCATATATGTGAATGAATTACACCATATGGTGTGTCATACGTATACTGTGTGAGATTCTTACATAATGATGCTTGTTTCATAAAAAATTATGAAATGCTTTAGAACAATTAATGAATAATTACACATTTAAAGGTACTAAACCCCAGAGTTGTTTATTGTGAAAAATCTACTTCCGGTTGCCGTGAGAATCTGTAGTGGAAATAGTATGCACACGTTGCAGTGACATTAGCACTACATAGCGGAGTCAATGATAATTAACTTTTAGTTTATTAATAATTAATTATTTAATTAATTTTGCTAAGCTCCATGTTTGGGAGCCATTAACTAATATGTAGTGTCCTTACCTGTCTTAATTTTAGCTTAGACATGTAGGTCATCTTCACATATTATACAGCAGAATTAGCTAGAATTAACTATTATTAATGAATTATGCTCATTGACCTGCCGTGGGTTCTTGACTCTGAAATGGAATCTGAACTAGAATCACATGAGGGAACAGGGAGATGAATATATGAGGGAATTTCTCTATGATAATTATTACCCTAAGTTCTAAGAAAGGCTATTGTTTATCCCAGCAAACTTTCAGTACCAACCCATGAGCCATGAAAGACATGAGACCATGTGACCTTACGTATCCGGAGATGGACAGGGAGCATGTCGCTGATGGTGCCTTCCGGCATGTCTTCCTGGAGGATTGCAGCTGCGGGCCTTGTAGGTTGCAGCCACGGATGTTTCTTTTCTCCCGAGGCTTTCAGACGCAGTCATCGGGGCTGGTGGCATTCTGAAGGTCTCTGTGGGGATTCTTTGTCGTCGCTGAACTGCCGCCTTGTGAGAGAAAGTCCAAGCAGGTCTCTCCTTGGGCCTCATCTCAGAAGGTCATTCTGAGTGTGTGTGCGGCCATCCTCTTTGTGGCGTTGTTGTCCTTTTGAAGGTCAGAGGTCTAAAGTTTCCTTCAGGTTCTGGGTGTGGCGCTGAAATTTTGCTAGGGTTAAACTACAGCTTTTCTTAATCTGTAGTTTCTATCTGCACCACACTTTAAAGGCCCAAGACTGTTTAAAAAAGTCTGACGCCTGGAGAGTCATATCAAAAACTCAGGTCATTTTACTCTTTAGCCTTGAAAAAGGCTAAAAGAGATAACGCCTCAAGTGTCTGGAGCCTTGCAGTGAAGAGTCGAACAGTGGAGAAAAAGGGGAAGAAGCCTGTGTCATTTGGCGCCACAGGGTTTTAACCAGAGTTTAGAAAACCTGCCTCGAATACCTGATTCGTCCTCAGTGAGGGAGAATTGGAGCTTTTCTTGCTCCTGATTGGCTGTTTCCTGTACCTTGGTAGTGACATCACATAGAATTTATGACACTTGACAAGACAAAGACTTGACCATCCCTGGTGAGTGAATATCCCAAGATTCTGAATCATACTTTGCAATATAAAAGATTATGTTAACACAAAGTAATATCATTCAGACAACCATGTTCTACACAATTATTAAGCAACTACACACATAGTATGTAGCTACCTTGGTTCTACATAAATTCATATAAACAAAAATGACTTTAAACACATGCAAATTAATCCCACCCATTTTGATTGTCCAAATGGAATAAATTTCAAACAGTTGTGCACATATGTAACTTCAAATTGTTTTAAACCAATGGGAATTATGTTTTAATTAAAGTTAAACTGATTCTCAGGAGTGTCTCTCTGCATCCTGCTTTTGAGAAGAGTTCCATGATCCCCCAAGACCCGGTGATAAACTTTCCTTGAAAGGACCTATAGTGTCAGTTTTATGACTCTCTGACACAGACAGCCAAGTACCAATTTGGGGTCAGTTCTGAAGCGAGCTAAAATTTGGGTATATCAAATACTCTCGGAAAGTCAAAATTTCTTATTAGAAATTAATACACATTCATCATATCCACTAAACATCCCCCCTTTCAGGTCATGCTTTCTTTCTAGAGCTGATAATGCAGAGATGAATGTGAACAGCAAGGTCAGGAATCATTCATTCATACACTCAGGGTTGATACCTTTCTGGGATTATTTAATACGGGAATAAACCTTTATTGGTCTTGATCCAATATGCTTGTATGAGTGTTCACCTTAATTTAAAAGTGTCTGTTAATTAGGAAATATTATTTTTATCAAATGAAATTTTCAGGGGTAGTTATTCATGCCAAAAAAATCTTTGCCTTAGTGATAATTACTGGATAAACAGGGTGCTCCTCTATAGTTAAGCTAACTAAGAACTCTGATTTAACATGACTAGTGGGCATAGGCCTGTTAGGCATTGAATGTGAGCGTTATCACCTTAGATTGCTGAAGAAACAGAGAAAAATACATATTCCAGAGAAAAAAACATTTTTAAAACAGTACTGTGTGCTGACTGCGTCACCCTCCTTTTGAATCATTTGTCGTGGCTTAATGAATTAGCTGTGCATAGCGACGGAGGGCGATACATGAGTTAGAATGGAATACAATGCAAAAGTAGAAATTAGAATTTTTATTTCTAGATTGATATACCATGGATTACTTTATCAGGCGGACGCAACGTAAGTACAGATAAAAGTTTTTTTTTATATATATATATTCGGTTGTGGAAGCTGACGATTAATACCATTAAAGGTGTTCTGGGTGTCTGCTGCTCTTTTATGACTTAACAAGGGTGTTGTTGTTCCCTACAAGTCTCATGGTGATTTGGTGAGGTTCCATCTGGTTGTGAGGAACCCATTTGAAGTCAGCATTTTGCTGATCTTTATTCACATTCCTGAACAGAGGATGAATGGTGGGGGAAAGATTTAGGGCCTTGTGTGGGTCTGACTCATGTGGCAGGAACTTATGAGCTTGTTTCTCACTTTTCATGGACTTTTGGGTCAGTTTAACTGAGTTGTACTTTTTCAACTTGTCCCCCCTTTTCAGCCTCTCACAGAACACATTTTGGCCATAACCATTTTTACATCCCCTTTTTGCTCTTTTCCAGCCTTTGTTGGTTGGCTGCAAATGTGACTCTGAGGAGTTTTGCAAGCTGCATTTATCCTGTTGTGTGTTGTATGTATTTTGCTGGACTATGTGATGTTTCACTTTAATCCCTTTTTGTACTGCACTTGGGAATTGAATGTAATCAAAATCACATGACAGGTTTTTGTGGTTAGCCTGGTTTCAAATTCAAGTTCAAGTTGAACTTCAAGAAATTTATTGTCATTTCAGCAGTATACAGTGTTTACAGTACACCAGGGGTCTCAAACCAAATCCATGGAGGGCCGCGTGGGTGCAGGTGTTCTTTCCAAACATGCAAAAGCCCCACACTACTGAAAGTCAAGATCTATTGATTAGATCCAATGATTAAAAACAGATTCTGCATGGTTGGAAAGAAAACCTGGACCCACACGGCCCTCCGTGGATCTGGTTTGACACCCCTGCAGTACACAGTGAAATGAAATAGCATTCCTCCAGGACCAAGGTGCTACATAAGACAATGCACAACATTAAAGTACAACTAGTGCAAAGCTAGTGCAAACATAAAACAGTGCACACCCATTGAAGTGCAAAAGACATAAAACATAAAACAGTACACAACATTAAAGTGCAACTAGTACAAATCTAGTGCAACATAAAACAGTGCATACACATTAAAGTGCAAAAGATATGGCTAAGAAAATACAAAACAATGTCCCTACAGTACAATACAATACAATGCAATACAAGACAAGGCAAAACCATAAGTACGGAGGGGGTGAGGGAGAGGGACACTGCAATTTAAAATGTATTTGTGCTGTAAACGGTAACTGGATGTAAACATGATGTAAACCTGATGTGTGTAAACAGTACACTCATTTTCAGTCCAACAGACCAGTGTTTGCGCGAAGAAGTGTGTGTGTGTGTGTGTGCTTCCTCAGTCCAGTCTCAGTCTCTAGGTGTTCAGGAGTCTGATAGCATGTGGGAAGAAGTTGTTACGGAGTCTGGATGTGAGGGCTCGAATGCTTCGATACCTTTTTCCAGACGGCAGTAGGTTGAGAAGTGTGTGTGATCTCCCACAATGCTGAGTGCTTTGCAGGTGCAGCGAGTGGTGTAGATGTCTGTAATGGAGGGAAGAGACACACTGATAATCTTCTCAGCTGTCCTCACGATCCGCTGGAAGGACTTGTGATCTGCCACAGTGCAGTTTCCAAACCAGACAGTGATGCAGCTGGTCATGATGCTCTCGATGACTCCTCTGTAGAAAGTGGTGAGAATTGGAGGGGGGAGATGAGCCTTCTTCAGCCTTCACAGAAAGTAGAGGCGTTGCTGGGCTTTCTTTTTTATGTTGCTGGTGTTAGTGAACCAGGTGAGATCATCCGCTAGGTGAACACCAAGGAATTTGGTATTCCTGACAATCTCCACAGCAGAGTTGTTGATGTTCAGTGGTGAGTGCTCACCCCTTGTTTTTCTGAGGTCTACAACCATCTCTTTGGTTTTGTCCACGTTCAGAGACAGGTTGTTGACTTCACACCAGTCAGTTAGCCGCTGCACCTCCTCTCTGTGTGCTGACTCGTCGTTCTTACTGATGAGACCCACCACAGTCGTGTCATCAGCGAACTTGATGATATGATTTGAGCTGTACATCGCTGCACAGTCAGGGGTCAGCAATGAGAACAGCAGTGGACTGAGCACGCAGCCCTGGGGGGCTCCAGTGTTCAGTGTGATGGTGCTGGAGGTGTTCCTACCGATCCAGACTGACTGAGGTCTCCCAGTCAGGAAGTCCAGGATCCAGTTGCAGAGAGAAGTGTTAAGGCCCAGTATATTCAGCTTCCCGATCAGGTGCTGAGGAATGATGGTGTTGAATGCTGAGCTGAAGTCTATGAACAGCATTCGGGCATATGTGTCTTTCTTGTCCAGGTGGGTGAGTGCCAGGTGCAGCGTGGTGGATATGGCATCGTCCGTTGAACGGTAAGGACGATACATAAACTGTAGAGGGTCCAGTGTGGGGGTTTGTCAGGTCTTTTAATTTATCTCTTTCTGGAGGCCATTTGGGATCCAAATGGGTGTTAGCAAAAGGGACTGTTATTGTGTGGACAGTCATTTGTTCATCATGAGCTGAGATTCTCTGGCTCATGGCATCCTTTGTCATTGTTGGAGTGTGAAAGGTGTTAGTAGTCTCTGTGGACCTGGTGTTTAGGTGACAGGACTGAGCTTCAAGGTGATGTGAGCGTGAGATGGGCAGGGGTTTGTGAACCTGGGCCCAGTTCTTCAAACACTTGAAGTCAATCAGTGGCTCAAGCCTGTTGAGCAGGTCCTTGCCAGTAAGGAAGGGAATGTTTTCAATAGGAGACACATATACAGGGTGAACCAGACTTATGGGTCCTATCGTTATGAGCACTCTTGCCACGGACTGTATTTTGATACCAGTGTATGAATAAGGCACAATTGGAGGGAACAGTTTTGTGATTGTAATCTCTGTGGGGCGTGGTCTGCTGAAGCACACACTTCATTGAAGAGTGTGGATGACATCAGTGTGATGTCTGATGCAGTGTCCAAGAGAGCTTCTTGTACAAGCTTCTTTTCCAGGACTGTGGTCAGGTTTAATCTACGAGCACTCACTTTTTCTTTTAAATGGCCCAAGAATTGTGGTGCAGGTGGATCACCTTGAACAACCGTGACATTAAGAGGAGTCTGATTGTCACCCCCTTATTAAATTGGTCAGACGTGCAAGTCTGAATTGCAGGGGTCCTTGGGATATGCCCAGTTTCACCTGAGGTGTCTGAGAAGAGGTCAGCTGTCTGACGCTCCACTTTACACAGGTGCGAAAACACCTGTTCAGCGGTTACTGGAATTTCTGTGCTAATTCCAGATACTTCAGACTCATTCGCATCATCTGAGCTTTCACACTGGTGCCAGTTCTCATCCCTGTTCTCGTTAGTCGAGTTAGGACAGGGGCTTTTGTTTAGGGTGTTGTCAGGTGTGTGAGAGTTTTGGGACCATCCGTGGTCCAAAATATTTTCCTTGTGTGCTGGATTCTCACAATTGGAGTTCATCTTTGACTGCAGCAAGTTCTGCTCTTTTTGCATGCAGTGCCATTAAATGATCAGGCTCTTCGCGAGCATTTCTGATGTTCTCCATTTCTGGGCTTATCATTTTTGTTTTTACTGCTTCTAATTCTATGTCCTAGAAAGTGTGTTTGAGTTTTTCTATTGCTAGTGTAGTCATTTGGCTGGCTGCCTTTATTAAGGCCTCGCCTTTAGGTTTCTCCATTAAATGGAGGGCCATTAATTGTCAAATCAGATTTGCCATGTGAAAGGGCTCAGCATTGTGGATGATGGCTGTATATTCCGACACTGTGGCTCCTGTTGAGCTTGCTAATTACAAATACACCTCATTCAGGGGTCTTACCACTGATGCTTGGTGACTGGGTTGTGTGTCAGATTTAATGCTAATTAATGTCTAATTACTGCAGTTTTATTTTATTTCACCTCAACCAATATAGATTTTATAATCAGTAATTGGTTACTTCCACTTATGGAAGAATGAGTAAAGGATAGAAGCAGTACAACAAATATAACCTACAATTTACATGTGATTCGCGCGCAGTGATTACTTCACCCTCTCACGGGTGTGTCATACACTTTTCATTCAGGTGATTACACACTGACGGAGCACAGCTGATAATCCCACATTATTACTTCACAATTATAACTTCAGATCAAGACTATTAATCAGAGGCCCCACGTTGGGCGCCAAAATTAAATAATATATGTAGTGGAAATAGTATGCACATGTTGCGGTGGCATTAGCACTACATAGCGAAGTCAATGATAATTAATTATTATTTTATTAATAATTAATTATTTAATTCATTTTGCTAAGCTCCATGTTTGGGAGCCATTAATTAATATGTAGTGTCCTTACCTGTCGTAATTTTAGCTTAGACAAGTAGGTCATCTTCACATATTATACAGCAGAATTAGCTAGAATTAACTATTATTAATGAATTATGCTCATTGACCCGCCATGGGTTCTTGACTCTGAAATGGAATCTGAACTAGAAGTTATAATTCCATACAAGAAAGGTGCACACACAAACAAATAACCAAGGATTGATTTTATCACACAACTGGTTTATTAATTGTAATATCAAATAATGAATATTGATTAGACATTCATATAATGAAATGGATTACAGCGATATATGAGGGAACAGGGAGATTAATATATGAGGGAATTTCTCTATGATAATTATTACCCTAAGTTCTAAGAAAGGCTATTGTTTATCCCAGCAAACTTTTAGTACCAACCCACTAGCCATGAGAGACATGAGACCATGTTACCTTACGTATCCGGAGATGGACAGGGAGCATGTCACTGACGGTGCCTTCCGGCACGACTTCCTAGAGGATTGCAGCCACGGGCCTTGTAGGTTGCAGCCGTGGACGTTCCTTTTCTCCCGAGGCTTTCAGACGCAGCCATCGGGGCTGGTGGCGTTCTGAAGGTCTCTGTGGGGATTCTCCTTCGTTGCTGATCTGCCGCCCTGTGAAAGACAGTCCAAACAGGTCTCTCCTTGGGCCTCATCTCAGAAGGTCATTCTGAGGGTGGGTGCGGCCGTCCTCTTCGTGGCGTTGTCGTCCTTTTGAAGGTCAGAGGTCTAAGGTTTCCTTCAGGCTCTGGGTGTGACGTTGAAATTTCGCTAGGGTTAAACTACAGCTTTTCTTAATCTGCAGTTTTTATCTGGACCATGTTTTAAAGACCCAAGGCAGTTTAAGAAAGCCACGAGTTTGACGCCTGCAGAGTCATTTCAAGAACTCAGGTCATTTTACTCTTTAGCCTTGAAAAAGGCTAAAAGAGATAATGCCCCAAGTGTCTGGAGCCTTGAAGTGAAGAGTCGAACAGCGGAGTAAAAGCGGAAGAAGCCGGTGTCATTTGGCGCCACAGGGTTTTAACCAGAGTTTAGAAAACCCGCCTTGAATACCTGATTCGTCCTCAGTGAGGGAGAATTGGAGCTTTTCTTGCTCCTGATTGGCTGTTTCCTGTACCTTGGTAGTGACATCACATAGAATTTATGACACTTGACAAGACAAAGACTTGACCATCCCTGGTGAGTAAATATCCCAGGATTCTGAATCATACTTTGTAATATAAAAGACTATGTTAACACAAAGTAATATCATTCAGACAACCATGTTCTACATAATTATTAAGCAACTACACACATAGTATGTAGCTACCTTGGTTCTACATAAATTCATATAAATGTAGTGGAGTATGAGCCAAATATGAATATCGGACAATCAAGAAATGAAAAGTTTTGAATTAAAACTTTTCCAGTCTGCAGAAGACTTTTCGTCTGCAACATAGCAGCCCCCACACACACACCCAATCTAAGACATCAAAAGAACCCTTTTAAGTAACACATGGCCCCAACACCCCCCTTCTCTCTTTTAACTAACAGGAACACAGAAAAAAAAAGAGAGCTTTTACGGCCCGTTTTTATGACAATGGCACCTAAATGTCTAATCCTTATCTCGAGCCCACTAAACAGGGCCAACAAATGTTTAAACCAAAAGTGACCTCGAGTGAACCCCCGTGAATCACCAACCGAAGCATGGATCAACAGCGACACCAAATGGACACCGGCGAAACTACGCCTCGCTCGGAGTCGCTGCAAGACGATAGCGGAAAACAATCAAACCCTGATTATTTGTGTATTAAACAAATGTATTGATGTCACTTTCTGTATCCTCAGATGAATGCCTACCTCCTAATGAAATGTGTATATTGTGGACTGTTTCTATCATGAAGAGAAATCCTACCTCTGAATAGGATTAAACGAACTAATATTCTTCCCCAGCATAGCATCATAAATGGGACATAAAGATGAAACCTTATGTAACTGTTTGATATTAATAACCCAGTATACTCATTATTGTATGTTACTAATACGAATAGGAAATTTCGATACGGGAAATGTCTATCTTATTACTTATTGTTTAAAAGATCTTTGATCCAGCCTTCCCACTTCTCTGTCTCATGGAGTCAGTCACGTGAGCCTGAACTCGCGTCCAATCAGAAAGAGGACGCCTCCCATTAGGGCGTGACCGCGCCAGCCTTGAAAATAGCAGCTCGACTGCTCACATTGAGTTCGAAGTTCTGAAGAGTTGCGAGGACTTTATAGAAGTAACGGACCACGAAAGAAAGCTGGAAAGAGAGGACGCCGATGAGAAAACTTTGAACAACAAACACTCTCTCCTCCACGACGACGACAAAACAAAGGAAAAACTCAGAGACTTCATTTAAAGCTTACGAGAGACGTCTCGAAATTAGCTAAAAGTATGAAGTTTTACTAATACGTCGAGTAATTTGAATATCTTTCTTTTCTTTTAATCTTGTTTATGTTTTATTACCTATCGAAGTGTGATCTCACGAGTGATCAAAGCGGGTGAAACTTATTTGTGGCCAAAGTAAGGTATCAACCGTTTGAGTAATCGATAACAGATATATTAACGTTATAAGCTGATTCCTGAAGACATCAATCCTGGAAAGCTGAACAACGAGACTAGCTAATACTCTGAAAAAGCCTCTCCACTACGGTGGAAAACCAGCCACGCCTGTGAAAACCCGAAGAAGGGAAATCTCGATCGACGCAGCTCAGCTCGGAATCGAGAGTCTTCAAATCGACTGTAAAGAGATCCTCTACAAGCGGGCCTGCTTCTCACCACATGGGAACGACGAGAACACCCCGGGACACGGAGATTAAACAGCAGGACGCGACGGCTCGGTGAAACGGCTAACTAGTAAGCTAGTGTATTTAACACCTTTTCAGGAGCTGATGTCTAAATAAACCCTCTTTATAATTTACCATTTATTAACCTTAGTTAGCAACAATTTAATCACAAGACAGTAGTGCCTAGCTCACCTTTAAGCTCGAATCAGTTCCCCCTGCCGGACACCGTGAGATTACAAGGTTGGGCTATGTTAATTAAATATTTCTCTTTATTAATAAAGCTTTCATTATTTGAAATCACAGTGTTTGCAATTTGTTTATTAATTTCCTGAAAATCCTGACGGACTCATTTAGCATGATTATTATTCATTCTCAAACTAATTATTAATGTTTTATGTGCTTAAACCAATTATAAATCTTAATTAATTTCATTAAGTCAAATATCAGAGGTTGGAGGAGTTTGAATAAAGTCAAGGCTATAAAACAAATTATAAAATTATATATATGTATTTGTGGTGTACCTTACTACACTACATAAACAAAAATGATTTTAAACACATGTAAATTAATCCCACCCATTTTGATTGTCCAAATGGAATTAATTTCAAACAGTTATGCACATATGTAACTTCAAATTGTTTTAAACCAATGGGAATTATGTTTTAATTAAAGTTAAACTGATCCTCAGGAGTGTCTCTCTGCATCCTGCTTTTGAGAAGAGTTCCATGATCCCCCAAGACCCGGTCATAAACTTTCCTTGAAAGGACCTATAGTGTCAGTTTTATGACTCTCTGACACAGACAGCCAGGGCAATTTGGCGTCAGTTCTTTCTGAAAAGCTTATCTTCATATTCCAATCTTGCTTGGTGTGTCTCTGAATCGAGCTAAAGTTTGGGTATATCAAATACACTCGGAAAGTCACAATTTCTTATTAGAAATTAATACACATTCATTATATCCACTACATATCCCCCCTTTCAGATAATGCTTTCTTTCTAGAAGCTTTGAGCTGATAATGCAGAGATGAATGTGAACAGCAAGGTTAGGAATCATTCATTCATACATTCAGGGTTGATACCTTTCTGGGATCATTTAATATGGGAATAAACCTTTATTGGACTTGATCCAATATGCTGGTATGAGTGTTCACCTTACTTTAAAAGTGTCTGTTAACTAGGAAATATTATTTTTATCAAATTAAATTTTCAGGGGTAGTTATTCATGCAAATAGTTAAAAAATCTTTGCCTTAGTGATAATTACTGGATAAGTAGGATGTTCCTCTATAGTTAAGCTAACTAAGAACTCTGATTTAACTTGACTAGTGGGCATAGGCCTGTTAGGCATTGAATGTGAGCATTATCACCTTAGATTGCTGAAGAAACAAAGAAAAAATGGCTTAATGAATTAGCTGTGCATAGCGACGGATGGCGATACACGACTTAGAATGGAATACAATGCTTGAAGTAAAAATTAGAACTTTTATTTCTAGATTGTTATACCACGGATTACTTTATCAGGCGGATGCAACCTAAGTACCTAAGTATATATATTTTTTTATATATTCGGTTGTGAAAGCTGACGATTAATACCATTAAAGGTGTTCTGGGTGTCTGCTGCTCCTTTATGACTTAACAAGGGTGTTGTTGTTCCCTACAAGTCTCATGGTGATTTGGTGAGGTTCCATCTGGTTGTGAGGAACCCATTTGAAGTCAGCACTTTGCTGATCTTTATTCACATTCCTGAACAGAGGATGAATGGTGGGGGAAAGATTTAGGGCCTTGTGTGGGTCTGACTCATGTGGCAGGAACTTATGAGCTTGTTTCTCACTTTTCATGGACTTTGGAGTCAGTTTAACTGAGTTTTACTTTTTCAACTTGTCCCCCCTTTCAGCCTCTCACAGAACACATTTTGGCCATAACCATTTTTACATCCCCTTTTTGCTCTTTTCCAGCCTTTGTTGGTTGGCTGCAAATGCGGCTCTGAGGAGTTTTGCAAACTGCATATATCCTGTTGTGTGTTGTATGTATTTTGCTGGACTATGTGATGTTCCACTTTAATCCCTTTTTGTACTGCACTTGGGATTTGAATGGAATCAAAATCACATGGGATGTTTTTGTGGTTACCCTGGTTTGTCAGGTCTTTTAATTTATCTCTTTCTGGAGGCCATTCGGGATCCAAATGGGTGTTAGCAAAAGGGACTGTTATTGTGTGGACAGTCATTTGTTCATCATGAACTGAGATTCTCTGGCTCATGGCGTCATTGTTGGAGTGTGGAAGGTGTTAATAGTCTCTGTGGACCTGGCGTTTAGGTGACAGGACTGAGCTTCAAGGTGATGTGAGTGTGAGATGGGCAGGGGTTTGTGAACCTGGGCCCAGATCTTCAAACACTTGAAGTCAATCAGTGGCTCAAGCCTGTTGAGCAGGTCCTTGCCAGTAAGGAAGGGAATGTTTTCAATAGACACATATACAGGGTGAACCAGACTTATGGGTCCTATCATTATGAGCACTCTTGCCACAGACTGTATTTTGATACCAGTGTATGAATAAGGCACAATTGGAGGGAACAGTTTTGTGACTGTAATCTCCATGGGGCATGGTCTGTTGAAGCACACACTTCATCGAAGAGTGTGGATGACATCAGTGTGATGACTGATGCAGTGTCCAAGAGAGCTTCTTGTACAAGCTTCTTTTCCAGGACTGTGGTCAGGTTTAATCTACGAGCACCCCCATTTTCTGTTAAATGGCCCAGGAACTGTGGTACAGGTTGATCACCTTGAACAACCATGACATTAAGAGGAGTCTTATTTTCACCCCCTTTATTAAATTGGTCAGACGTGCAAGTCTGAATTGCAGGGGTCCTTGGGATATGCCCAGTTTCCCTGAGGTGTCTGAGAAGAGGTCAGCTGTCTGACGCTCCTCTTTACACAGGTGCGAAAACAACATTACTGGAATTTCTGTGCTAATTCCAGATACTTCAGACTCATTCGCATCATCTGAGCTTTCACACTGGTGCCAGTTCTCATCCCTGTTCTCGTTAGTCGAGTTAGGACAGGGGCTTTTGTCTAGGGTTTTGTCGCGTGTGTGAGAGTTTTGGGACCATCCGTGGTCCAAAATATTTTCCTTGTGTGCTGGATTCTCTTTTGGCGGGGAGTTTATTCTGAGGGTGCCCTGACATTAACTGATTAACACAGGGTTTTGAGTGATGTTGAATTTCACCTGACCAGTGAGGACTGGAGTGAGGAGAACTCCTATTGGATTGTAAAGGGATATTATTCTTCTGATTTTCTGTAAGCCTTCGAGATGGCGCGGGTCTTGGATACCATAATTCAGCCCTAGGGGCTTTGTCTAGCTCCATGGGGGAAGGCTGAAAGTAACAGCTAAAATTTATGTGGCATTTCTGGCCGTTGATTTAAAGTTTGTTGGTCTTTTAAAAAGCCTTTAAGTGCGAAGTCACGCAGCTGTTTGCTAGACAAAGTGCGTGGACATGCTGCAACCTCTAGATAATAACTAGTGTTGGGATGGAGATTTAGGACAAACAGTGTTTTGAAATCCAACTCTTCTTCCATTCCTGGTTCATTTCGGGGCCCAAAATAAGCTTGTCTAAGGCGATGATAGTACTGATGGCGTGACTCCTGCCTGTGTTGTTTAACTTGCAGTGCTGTCATCAGTCCTGCCTGTGACAGCTGATTGGAGAACTCCTTCTCCAAAGCTTCACAGAGCACATCATATTGTCTCCTGACATAGTTAGGTTGCCGTTCAATGAAACTGCTGACTTCCCTGCTGGATGTCATTCTGATCAGGTAGATTCTGTCATCTACCGTGGCTCCAGGGAACCTTTGCAAAAGAAATCTATATCTCTTAGGTACGAATAGATTTCATTTGAGCCATCTGGCTTTGGCCTGAAGTGCGTTATATGGTGTGCGATCCTGTACAGGTCCCTGTAGGAGGGAGTCTGGTATTGTGGTGAGGGCACATAGCTAAACTGAGAGAACCTATGTTCTGCTGTGTTTGGGAAGAATCTATTAGCCTCCAGTGGTGGAGCTGGTGTAGGGGCCATTGGTGCTGGGAAAGGTGACTCAGGAATACCTTTGGACTTTGGAATCTGCAGCTCCCTATAAATCTGAGTGGTTCTCTGTTGGTTGCTAAATAGCTGAGAGTGTACCTTCTCTAGCTCTGCTTTAGCAATGTTTAGCTTGCTTTCTGTCTCTGACTGCAGGTGCTCGAGACTATTGGAGTTAGCAAGTTCTGCTGTTTTTGCATGCAGTGCCATTAAATGATCAGGCTCTTTGCGAGCATTTCTGATGTTCTCCATTTCTGGGTTCATCATTTGTGTCTTTACTGCTTCTAATTCTATGTCCTGGAAAGTTTGTTTGAGTTGTTTGAGTTTTTCTATTGCTAGTGTAGCCATTTGGCTGGCTACCTTTATTAAGACCTTGCCTTTAGGTTTCTTCATTAAATGGAGAGCCATTAATTGTGACATCATATTTGCCATGTGAGAGGGCTCAGCGCTGTGGATCATGGCTGTATATTCTGACACTGTGGCTCCTGTTGAGCTTGCTAATTTCAAATACACCTCAGTCAGAGGTCTTACCACTGATGCTTGGTGACTGGGTTGTGTGTCAGATTTAATGCTAATTAATGTCTAATTACTGCAGTTTTATTTTATTTCACCTCAACCAATATAGATTTTATAATCAGTAATTGGTTACTTCCACTTATGGAAAAATGAGTAAAGGATAGAAGCAGTACAACAAATATAACCTACAATTTACATGTGAATTTGCTATACTCTATGAAAGACAATAGAGTTAATTAACTTGCACTTACACAAGTCATACATGAGTGCGCCAGAGAAACTTTAAATGCAGTAATGCAAGTCATGCGAAAGGGGGCACTATAAATTGACATCAGTTGCAATAGCACAAGTCATACACAAGGGTGCACCAGAGAAACTTTAAATGCAGTAGCGCAAGTCATATGAAAGGGGGCACCATAAATTGACTTCAGTTGCAACAGCAGAAATCAGCCACAGGGCTCCTGGCGTTTCCAGGGCTGGGTCAGTGGTGACACCTTTTTTACTTAACTCCTGCCCCTGGGGTAGGTTCGCTAGTTTTGCTGTTTTCACATTGCTAACAGGATCTTAGTTCAGTAAAATGTGACAGGAAAATGGCTCCAGGTTTCACCAAAATGAAGCTGTCTTCTTGTTGGATTCGGTGCCCTTTTAGATAACGTTGACGTAACGTCTTTTTTGGTTGGATTCTGGTTGTGACGTCATGTGAACTAATCATAACCATTTAAAACCAACAATTAAAAACATATGCAAGATTTTGGTTGTGAATATGACGTCAACATAACATTAAAATTACAATACCAGATATTGTTATTGTGCGCTTTTCTCAGTGTTACGCATATAAGAATTATATTCGTCTAGTAAATTATGTAAATTACATCTACATTTTCATGTCCACTTTAAGCTTAAGAGTGTTCAACACACTTTCTCAAATATGCACACCACTGCGTACCACCTCCATCTGGTGAAATGTAGTGATATATTGATCTGCATTTTTCAGTTCTCATCCAGTTCCTATTGGCAAGGTTAAAATTATTACAAATACAAAGTTATTCTGGTAACAATTCCACACCTAAACCCTTGTCATTATGTCAGTGCAGTGTATTTTCTGGATGGAAGCACCCCTGCTCATAGGCTATGAAATCACACATTTTCCAAAACAGGAAGTGGTTGTCCACTGATGCAATAAGTGTCTGGTTTCTGTCTGGATGCAGTAGGGTGTAACATACTGTCTATTTTACTCCGGTAAAGTCTAATATTCGCATATTCAGATTTCTTTCTTCAATAGCTCTCAAACGGTACATGCAAAAGAGTTAATACTTGAAGAGTATTGTTTTTGGGATCCAAGACAAGCAGCTACAACTCAGTTTATGTCAGAAATGTTTGCCATTTAAAAAACACGAAATATATTGTTTTCCATCTCCACGAGAGCTAAGGGACTGTTTACAAACTACACTACACAGTAAAAACGAAGGTGACGAACCACACACATGACACACTACATCTCTTACGTTGGTAAATTTAACCATTGCTGGCCCATAGTGATGAGTTTTGAGAATAAGTTTCAAGTTTCAATACTATTTGATCCTTTGATGATACTATTTCTAAACAAGTTGTATTTAATCAATTACAACCCACATGACATAGTGAGGGTGGCACGGTGGCGCAGCAGGTTAGTGTCACAGTCACACAGCTCCAGGGACCTAGAGGTTGTGGGTTCGATTCCCGCTCCGGGTGACTGTCTGTGAGGAGTTGGTGTGTTCTGCGTGGGTTTCCTCTGTGTGCTCTGGTTTCCTCCTCTGGAGTCCAAAAACGCACGTTGGTAGGTGGACTGGCGACTCAAGAGTGTGTGAGTGAATGCGTGTCTTTGTTGCTCTGTGAAGGACTGGCGCCCCATCCAGGGTGTATTCCTGCCTCGCACCCAATGATTCCAGGTAGGCTCTGAACCCACCGCCGCCCTGAACTGGATAAGCGCTTACAGATAATGAGTGAATGAATGAATGGCCCGTAGTGATGTGTTTTTGAGAATACATTCCAATAGCTTTTGAACCTTTGATAATATTGTTTCTAAACCACTACATTAGTCACTTGGAACGTTGTGTAAATATTGTCAGAAAGTCAAAATAAAACACTTTATAGGGCTGTCACAATGTTTTTGTGCAACATTACACTACCATTTAGCAACAGACTTACAACATTCCAGAAGGCCACTTTCCTGTATTCTGCAACATTCTGAGAACCTAAAATTGAATTACTCATTCATAGTCACAACGTAGACATAAAGTTACATCACAACATTACGCAAATACTGTTCTATATTTATCATAGTAACATTGTGTCAGTGCATTTTTCTGATCCACATCATCAATAATTTTATTCTGTTACAAATGGACATTACTGTGGCCA
Source organism: Hoplias malabaricus (assembly GCF_029633855.1). Classification (NCBI taxonomy): domain Eukaryota; kingdom Metazoa; phylum Chordata; class Actinopteri; order Characiformes; family Erythrinidae; genus Hoplias; species Hoplias malabaricus. The sequence goes on from NC_089810.1 coordinate 39,122,296, forward strand.
GAACAGAGACACTTAAAAAACTAGATATCATAATTTAATCTATTTCATCCATTTTGTTTTTATATTTCAGCATAATTACATCATAATGTACTTATGGCATAGTTTTGTTTCCAAAATTACAATGATGCAAAACATAACTACAAACATTACACAAAGATAATAAATATCAGAGAATCACAATAAAATTCACAATGCAGTTTAATCAAAAATAATTTTACAAAAAGAGGATGCACATTTATACACACACACACACACACACACACACGCACGCGCGCACACACACACACACACACACACACACAAACAACACATACTCTTTAAAACAGTTAAGCTCCATCCACTCACATTGAAGTTAAGAACAAACTGCATTTTAAATACAGAGCACAATAAACAGGGGTCAGTCAGAACAAAGTTCATTTATTTATACGACAAAAACAGTCTGTTGAATTCTAAGGAACAGTGAGGTTGGAACATTTTGATGTAGAAGTAAAGAAATGATAGAATGTGAGCTTTATAAACTCTGGAGTAACAATAGTAACATGAATAGCTATTTTCAACTTCAATAGATATCATATATATGAACTAATGGAATAATTGGCTACATTTCAGATTCCACTGGGCCTCAGTTCATCAAAGGCTGTGGGGAAAATAAAAGAGACAATTCACAAGTGATGAACATTGCTTCTATCCCTATAATCGTGCTAGAATTGCCATATAAGCAGCACTGTCTAAGATTTAGTGACATATAGCAGTGAAAATCCCTCCCTTCTGCTGTGCATGGCTCTCAGAACAATCCCCATCTTCTCTGCACCTCTCCAAGTTTTTAGTGGGGCTCATTCCTTGTTTTTTTTTAATGCACAGATATCTGTCCTTACTTAGTGGGATTGTATGATTGGTTCATTGTAATGTGACTGCTTCAGCTTATGGCGTTACTCCTCTTTCCAAGTTTGGTGCATGTACTGAGAGCAAGGCCCAAAACGCATGTCTTGAACTGCAGGACCTGCATGGCCAAACATTATCATCTATGAAACCATCTGAAAAGGCTCCTTGTTTGCACATGGTCATGTACTGTGAAATGCCATGCATCCCAAAAACCCCTGAGCGTTTATATCCAACAAAAATAATGAAAAACTGCAAAAGCATGAAGCTTTTTCCTGACATTTTGTAAACCTACAGAAAAGTGAAAATACGAAAACAAGCCAAGTTTCAGATGGAGTTCTTGTATGTAAAGGTAAACCAGCTATGAGCTTCTTGCCCACATTGTGTCACCCACATGACATACTACACCTCTTATTTTGGCCAATTTAATCATTACTGGCCCATGGTGATGCATGTTTGAGAATAAATTTCAATTGATTTTGAATGTTTAATGAAATTGCTCTGAAAGAACATGTAGTGGTTTGAATTAAATAATGGCGGGTAGGCAATAATTTGAGTGGCTTTTTTAACAGTTTTTAAAATATTTTTATTGACCAACTGTCAATATTTGGCAGAATATTTCTGTAATTATATACACACAAAACTACATCAATAGTTAGAATCCCAAAAAAATTACTTTCAGTGTGGAAAATTAAGTACATTGTCTGACTTCACTCAAGAGAGACATAACTTGTGCTAGGTTTGTACATACAGTAGGTGTATGCAAAAGGTTGGTGTATCCACAGGACACATTTAAAGAAAACCAGAGCAGACATTCCCAGAAAGCAGAGGCTACCTTATTTAACGCATAAGATCAGATGTGCTGCTACTTGTTTTGGACGATGTCCTAGGTCCACGATGGCCCTTTACAGACACCCTTGCTTTATGCTCAGTTTGTTATTTTGATATCCAAAAAAAGACAAGTATGTCAGAGTATTCCTCTTCAGTCTCAGCCTTGTTTAGGACACAGCACACAAAACCAAGGGACATCTTTTGCAGGGATGATCATATTAAGGCAATCCAAATGAAACCAGCGCTGACATCTTTCATATTGTATCTAAGAAACAAACAAACATTTGGCCAAAAACGTATTGTATGTGTTTGTGTATGTGTTTTAACAGTACAAGAACTAAACTAAATGTATTCTCACAAGCATGTGCTGTGTTTGTTCAATTCAGCTACAAGGTTAAGTTGTAGCTGCTCAGCCTTGGCTTCTTAAAATCTCCATGACCTGAGACCAAGTGTACATATTGGTGATGTATTTGATAGAGACAGCTCAGAACCCACAACAAATTTTGAGGTTTCTCTCTCATTTTCTGCTAAACAAGAAAATAACCAATGACTACCTACACATTTTAGGTTGAAGGGAAAACTCAAACAGTAAGATTACCTCATCCTGTTCCAGAGAAACATTTAAAGTGGAAGTGGAAGTTAAATATGAATCTGGTAAATGCATGACTCATTGACTTTTTTTTTGCTTTTTTGCTCACTAGCAGCACAGGGAGATATTTTTGTGAAATTATTTTACACTGTTCTGTGTAAATAGGTAGAATATGGAACATTTTTTAGTTGTGAAGTTCCAAATATTTTAGGTTGTCTCTTGCTTGTGTGTGTAGGTTCATTTTTCCTTAATCTGGCAACCATGCATGGGTTGTGTCTACTTTATTTAATACTTGCTGTTGTATTTATAAACTTATTAAAGTTGCTCCATTAAACACATTGCAAAAGCTACTATGGAATTTCTTAATTAAATAATTAATTAATTAACTAATATATATATATAAGTCACAGTGTAATTCACAGTTATTAATACAGTGTCTGTACTATAGATGTGTGAATCTAAAATAATAGTAGTTATAACAGTAAAAACAATGACTGTTCTCTAGGAAATGGATGTTTTTTGCTGTGGCAGCATAATTCTGAAACTCAGCACAGCCCAGTGACTCAGTGGAAATAAAGCTTCCCCAGTGTACAACACAGCATTAAGTCTACAATATATTTATAAGGAAATTAAACTGAATTATTCATTATATTTGTGAAATAATATCAAATAATTTACAATGTTTTCTGATCTTCCTCACTGAGGAACAGAGAATGATGAATGGTGGTCCTGCTGAGAGTTTCTCACTGTGTGGTGTGTGTGTGGAACATGTTTTAAATAAAAGAGAAGAAATTAGATCAGCAATTTAGATCAAATTCTTTGAGTTGTTAATTTACAGAGTCACACAGCATTTTCCACTAGTAAAGAATTTTCAATTCGAAGTATAAATATATCTATTTACACGCAAAAAAAAGATGCCTCCATTTTGTTTAGCTACAGTGTAGCGTAAGTGCTTTACAACGATCAGCGAATGTATCAAAGCATTTTCAACAAGAATTTATACACGAGAAAGTGGTTGAGATGTAAACATTAATTGGTAACATCAAAATTGAGATTAAAGGCAATGCTGACGATTCTAGGCAACTGCTGGTCTTTCTGATTGGTTTACGTTCAGAAGCTCAGCGTCTTTTAAAATGGAATGTTTGATGGGGAAAATTACTATTGTTTTTATGTGGTTTAACTTGTAAGTTTTTATTCACTGTTTAAATGACCACAGAAAGTCGTTTGTATTTAGAGAATTTAGAGTCAGTTCCATCTACATCAAAAAATAAAAGACCACCTATGGAGCATGAATAGGGCAGTGTCCTCATCTCGATTCATGCTTTTTATAGTTTGGAGGTCTCTCTGTTGTCTAAGCACCTGGGATCTGGACCCATCAAAACCTTGATCAGGATGAAGTGGTTAATGAAGGTGAAAGAATGAATGAATAAGTGGACCATAGAACTGAAGAAAGTGTAGCATATGGGCCATTAAAGAAAAAAAAGAACGTGGGAGTGGCAATCCCCCCCCCCCCCAGTTTCACAATAAATTCATGGAAAATAGTGCCTCACACTATGAATGTGTTATAAAAACCTCAGAGAGACACACGGAATGCAGAAGAACCTTCGGCCTGACTACAGTGTAAGTATGATCATTTCTATGGATTTTTTCTTTTTCAATAATATCTTGTATTTCTTGTACTTTTGCACGACTCAGGTCATTGCTAAGACAGTTGCTTAATACAGGGGACAATCTCAAGACATACTAAGCTACATTTTATGTTACTAGTGGACTTTCACCATACCCAGGGTATCCTGGGTATAAAACAAAAATAATCTCTATGGACATTAACTCCTTAGATTGTCAATTGCCACTTGCTACAAATCCACTCATAACAAAAACACGTTTTTCATACATCACCCAGGACCCAGACTCACTTCACCTTAAAGACAAATGAGAAACAAAAAACTGACCAAAGAAACGACATGGAGCACATTTTTACATTTCCTGCCATAATTCTGTAACTATTTTTGATTTTTATTATTTATAACACAGGGCAGGTTACTAAAGCATTTGACGTGTTAAAAAGAATAAAACACATGTTTAGAAACAAAATCCTTTTTAAAATAAGCATTTCTATGGTCTCTATGTACTCATCAATAACACTGTCATTCTGTAAATCAGATCAAATTCACGATGTTAAGTAACTTTCTAGATTTGTTTGTGACACACCATAGGCTCTTATGGGTTAACAGAAAGCAAGACCACCAGCAAGGCGAGGATACACCCTGGAGGGGGCGCCAGTCCTTCACAGGGCAACACACACACTCACACATTCACTCAAACCTACGTACACTTTTGAGTCGCCAATCCACCTACCAACGTGTGTTTTCGGACTGTGGGAGGAAACCGGAGCACCCAGAGGAAACACACCACACACCTCACAGACAGTCACCCGGAGGAAACCCACACAGACACAGGGAGAACACACCACACTCCTCACAGACAGTCACCCGGAGGAAACCCACGCAGACACAGGGAGAACACACCACACTCCTCACAAACAGTCACCCGGAGGAAACCCACGCAGACACAGGGAGAACACACCACACTCCTCACAGACAGTCACCCGGAGGAAACCCACGCAGACACAGGGAGAACACGCCACACTCCTCACAGACAGTCACCCGGAGGAAACCCACGCAGACACAGGGAGAACACGCCACACTCCTCACAGACAGTCACCCGGAGGAAACCCATGCAGACACAGGGAGAACACACGGCACTCCTCACAGTCACCCGGACGAAACCCACACAGACACAGGGAGAACACACCACACTCCTCACAAACAGTCACCCGGAGGAAACCCACGCAGACACAGGGAGAACACACCACACTCCTCACAGACAGTCACCTGGAGGAAACCCACGCAGACACAGGGAGAACACGCCACACTCCTCACAGACAGTCACCCGGAGGAAACCCACGCAGACACAGGGAGAACACACCACACTCCTCACAGACAGTCACCCGGAGGAAACCCACGCAGACACAGGGAGAACACACGGCACTCCTCACAGTCACCCGGAGGAAACTCACACAGACACAGGGAGAACACACCACACTCCTCACAGACAGTGACCCGGAGGAAACCCACACAGACACAGGGAGAACACACCACACTCCTCACAGACAGTCACCCGGAGGAAACCCATGCAGACACAGGGAGAACACACCACACTCCTCACAGACAGTCACCCGGAGGAAACCCACGCAGACACAGGGAGAACACACCACACTCCTCACAGACAGTCACCCGGAGGAAACCCATGTAGACACACGGAGAACACACCAAATTCCTCACAGACAGTCACCCGGAGGAAACCCATGCAGACACAGGGAGAACACACCAAATTCCTCACAGACGGTCACCCGGAGGAAACCCATGCAGACACAGGGAGAACACACCAAATTCCTCACAGACAGTCACCCGGAGGAAACCCACATGGACACAGAGAGAACACACCACACTCCTCGAACCTACAACCTACAGGTCCCTGTAGCTGTGTGACTGCGACACTACCTGCTGTGCCACCGTGCAGCCCACCAACAGAATCAGCACAGTCTATTTTAATTTAAACATTTTAAAGTGAACTACAGTGATATTTTAATCACAGTAACCCCACCTGTCATCCACTTGTTTCACTATAGGTCAGTGATCATGGCACAGCACACACCTGCAATTATACTCTGCATCATCCTTGTCCTCACTGTACACACAGCGCCTGGAGTGAGGGGTCTAAAGCCGGGCAGTTGTCTAAACTGTCAAAAGGTAACTTGATTTAAACTGAAATTCTCTTTCAAATTTATAACAAGAAAAAAAAAAAGACAAAAAAGTGTTGTGTTGAGCCTGAGAATAATATGTGGGCTCACATTTATGGACATTAATGTTTCAAAGAACTTACTTCACACATATTTTAAAAGTATAATTATTAATTAAAACTGATATTACAGATATACCACACCATACTCTTAATATAATATTTCATGTACATCTGTTAAAGCTGAAAATATCATTTTGTAAATTGTCTTTTTTTTGACATTCGAATATTTGAGTGTATTTTAATAAATTAATATTAATATTCTTTATTTCACACAGATTGTCATGGATAAATATCTAAGATCCATCGATGATGAATTTAAAGGCTGCAAATCAAAAATATATCAGCGGATTAAATCTGGAAACCTGGAGCAGGAGCTGCAGAACAATTTGAGCTTTAGGACGGCCTGGGAAGATACCAAATATGAACTTTATTTAGCCGACAAAAAGAACTATCAATTAACTAATGATGACTTGAGAAAGATAGCTGTTCGTGCGTACACATTGAACACTTACCGTCAACTTAATAACAAAATGCGTTATGGTCTGTGTGACTACAGGACTGACTTTGGTCTGACCTCTTTGCACTTTCTGATCACAGATGCCATACAAACCCTCAACCCTCAGGGCAAATGTGAAACCACATACCGTTTCTCCAGAGATCACTTTAAAATTAAAAGTAAATTTGTGCGCTTTGGCAGTTTTACTTCTTCCACACGTGACCCCACACTGGGGAGTGAGTTTGGAAGAGAAACTTGTTTTGTCATCACAACCTGCCACGGTGCACATATAGCCCCCATATCAGCGTATCCAAAAGAAGATGAAGTGCTAATACCTCCTTATGAAAGGTTTATAAAGAAGCCACTACCTGTGGGTTTTCGTAAACACAACGAGCACCTGAAAGATTGTGGAACTATTCTCAAACTGGAAAGTGTGGGAAAAGTGAGTAAGATGAAGTGTGATTTAGTCAAATTTAAGCCAAAATACCCCATCTGCAACCTCTAGTAGCTAATTAACATTAATATCATTACAATCCAGTGCAGACTCTATGCAACAGCTTAGGCACAGGAAGCCACCGTGTTTGGGTTTTTCTGTAATATTTTTGATGTAAAAAGTGACCAAATAAATAAACAAATAAATGTATTGAATTCCTTTTGGTCTCTTTGCTGCTGTCTTTTAGCATCTATTTAGAATCTTGAAGATACATTTATTAATAATAGAAATAAATAACAGCAAGCTCAATGTGCAGAATGTAGATAGCCTCTAACTTAACACAGGTCATATCCAAAGATATAGTTATATAAAGCGAAACCCACACAGACAGTCACCTGGAGGAAACCCATGCAGACACAGAGAGAACACACCACACTCCTCACAGACAGTCACCCGGAGGAAACCCACGCAGACACAGGGAGAACACACCACACTCCTCACAGACAGTCACCCGGAGGAAACCCACGCAGACACAGAGAGAACACGCCACACTCCTCACAGACAGTCACCCGGAGGAAACCCACGCAGACACAGGGAGAACACACCACACTCCTCACAGACAGTCACCCGGAGGAAACCCACGCAGACACAGAGAGAACACACCACACTCCTCACAGACAGTCACCCGGAGCGGGAATCAAACCCACAACCTCCAGGCCCCTGGAGCTGTGTGACTGCGACACTAACCTGCTGCGCCACCGTGCCACCCATTAAATACTAAAAACCAAAAATAATTTTCTGGAAACTCAATTATTTGTATTGGACGACACCATTTTCTCATTCATTTGCTTTCTCCCGCCCACTTGGACAAGAGGGATTTTACCAGAGAAGGCTGCTTCAGTTTGTTCCAGGCACACCTTATTGTGGATAAGGCACAAAAAAAGCTACCAGGGTGAGGGTTATAACCATTTTCATGACCCAAAGTGGTTTATTTTATTGGTGTGTTTAGGTTTGCCCATTGTTCTGTTTTGTTGATGGTCTGTGTTTGGTGGATATAAGCAGAATTAGCCGGCTAGCTTTCTTTAACTCTGTAAGAGAGTGTTACAACCGCTAAGAACACTTTTATGACCCTCAGGTTTTTTTATTTATTTAATTATTTAATTTGCTTTGAGACTTAAGGCACAGCAAGTTAAACAGAGGGCGAGGGAAACGGAGGAGAGAGAAGTTAAGTTTCTATTACTGTTTTTATGAATGTTCTCATGTTCTTGCATCATTGTTTAAATTGTCTCACACTCAGCTGACTGAAATGGAGCCTTGTGACATTTATACAGTAAACACAATACATATTTTTTACTGTTTCATGTGAAAGATGTGAGATATGATCACAGTTCGGAATAAAAGTAATCACACTGTTGAATATCTTTTGATGGTGACATTTATTAAGTTCATGTTTTATAAAAATGCTTTTTACTGTCTGTCAAAGTAACTCACTGTACTCAATACACTTTGTTGGATCGCTGTAATTTTAAGAGAAGTTGACACAACTCGTAAAACATTGCGTTGATTTTTTACGTTGACCTAATGTTTTATTTTTTAGAGTGCATAGAAGGATGTGATGTATTTCTGTGTTGTACAGTGGGGAACTTTGTTTTCCACCAAGTCACTGAGCTGGGCCGAGTCTCATGAGGATGCTGCTACACCCAAAGCCATCCATTTCTTCACGAATAGAGACACTGTTTTAAATTTATAACTGTTTACCACTAATGCACCGTATGAGTCCTGCTCCTCTGTAAACCCCAGTGTAAACCTGTTTCTCTCACTGTTATTAATCCAGGATCTTTAACAGAAAACTGTAAACTAGTGGTAAACACTTATAACAATTAAAACAATGATCCTATTCTGGAGGAAATGGACAGTGATGGTGTGGCAGCATCTCTCCGAGACTCAGCTCAGCTCAGTGACTCGGTGGAAATATAACTTCCCCAGTGTACAAGACAGTATTAATTCCAGTGCCCTTCTATGGAAATAAAACACTATATTAGACCATTCTAAGCTGATTATGTTTATGAAATATGTGCGCATTAGTTCATATTTTCTTCTCCAGTGAGGAACACAGCGTAAAGCACTGGGCTCCCACTGAGAGTGACTCACTGTCTCAACGTCTTTTCACCTGACCTGTGCCCGCTGGGTAAATGATGGCACTGCACGATTTAAGGTGCAAAGGAAGGTTTGAATAATGAGGATTGTCACTTTCATTCATTCATTGTCTGTAACCCTTATCCAATTCAGGGTCGCGGTGGGTCCAGAGCCTACCTGGAATCATTGGGCGCAAAGCGGGAATACACCCTGGAGGGGGCGCCAGTCCTTCACAGGGCTACACAGACACACACATTCACTCACACACTCACACCTACGGACACTTTTGAGTCGCCAGTCCACCTACCAACGTGGGTTTTTGGACTGTGGGAGGAAACCGGAGCACCCGGAGGAAACCCACGCAGACACAGGGAGAACACACCACACTCCTCACAGACAGTCACCCGGAGCGGGAATCAAACCCACAACCTCCAGGTCCCTGGAGCTGTGTGACTGCAACACTACCTGCTGCACCACTGTGCCGCCCCATTGTTACTTTCAACCTGTTATTAATTCATGTAATAAACTATCCAGACAAACCTTCTATTAGTTTGGATTGGAGTAAAGCTGTTTTATTCCCCAGTCAGTGTGTTCAGCTTGTGTAAATCTATCGTAAAGTTCAATAGTAAATTTTAAACAGTATTTCTCACTCTTGGCATAAACACGTTATCTAGAGTGGTGTGATTGGTCATGAGAATCGTAGAGAAACTCAGATTTCTAGTTTAATATCAGGGTTTCAAAAGCCAGTTTCAGTACCTGAGGATCAGACAGGGTTAGAAGCTCGGACATCCGGGAGAGACTCGAAGTGGAACCGCTGCTCCTCCATGTCGAGAGGAGCCGGTTGAGGTGGTTCGGGCGTCTGGTTCGGATGCCTCCTGGACGCCTTTCTAGTGAGTTGTCCCAATGGGGAGGAGGCCCCGGGGCAGACCAAGAACGCGCTGGAGAGACTACATGCCTCGACTGGCCTGGGAACACCTCGGTATACCCCCGGAGGAGGTCTGGGAGGGGGGAGGTCTGGGTTTCTTTGCTCTGATTGCTTCCCCCGCGACCTGGACCCGGATAAGCGGTGGAGAATGGATGGATGGATGGATGGATATCAGGGATGGATGGATATTTATTCTCATGATTGTCACTGTTGTTGTCGTTTTTGTTGTTATTTTTCATGTCTTATTCGGGCTAATCCCAATTTCCTGAGGGGCGCCATTAGAGGAATTTAATGCATTTCAAATACATGATCTGAAATGCAATGTCTGATTCGCTCATGCAGTTCCACCAGTGCTGAGAACGCTCCACCACCCAATCATATAAACCGTGTTCAGAGCATCACGCAGACTATAGAAACGCCAGCTTCCCCTGAATGGTCAGTGGAGCTCAGAGAAGGGATTCTGAGCGTAGAAACAAGGAGGAGGTCATAATATTATGGCTGGTTTTTATTTGGATTTATTTCTAGATGAAATATTTACATTTTGCACCAAATCACCAGGCAGAGGTGGCAACAATACGTGCACTGCATACACACAGTGGTGAAACACATCAAACAACAATTGAGCAGACTTAAATATATATGAATTATGGGGATTAGCTCTGTTCTGCAGACCGTGTGTAACTGGATTTTTCATCAGACAAGGTCTTGGAAATCTGTCTTTTGTGGAACGCAGGATTTAACTGGGTGTTTGTGGTTATTCAACACACTCTGTTGCTTCGTGCTCATATTTATAGACACCCTGCTTGGCAGAGTTGATCTGTAGGAGGTTCTGTGAGATTAGTACAGAACATTAATATGATTAACATGAAATGATGAGGTCCAGCCAACATCCACAGCCCAGCTTCATTATTGTTCAGATCTTGCCATGAGCTGAGATCAGCTGATGTGACGTAGGAGGATTAAAGACAGGTCTTTTTGAAATGTTTAAAGTCTGTTTAAAATGAAGCATTTTAAAGAATGTGTTTTTCTGGAGGTTTTATAGAACCTTTGTACTTGTGTTAGTGTGTGTTGTGCTGGTGTAGAGTGGATCAGACACAGCAGTGCTGCTGTGAATTTTTAAACCCTGTGTCCACTCTCTGTCCACTCTGTGAGACACTCCTCCCTCATTGGTCCACCTTGTAGATGTAGAGTCAGAGACAGTAGCTCATCTGTCGCTGCACAGTGTGTGTCGCTCATCCTCTAGTCCTTCATCAGTGACACAGGACGCTGTCGGCTGGATGTTTTTGGTCGGTGGACTGTTCTCAGAGGGGTTTAAAAACTCCAGCAGCACTGCTGTGTCTGATCCACTCTACACCAGCACAACACACACTAACACACCACCACCACGTCAGTGTCACTGCAGCGCTGAGAATGATCCACCACCACATCACACCTGCTCTTTGGGGGCCCTGAGCGCTGAAAAACAGGATAAAACAGGGAATATAAAACATACAGAGCAACAAACGGACTACAGGCTGTCATTGTAGAACTACCCAGTGCTCCTGTGTTGTCAGTGGATCTGAGAGAATGGCCAGCGAGTGTGGAAACAAGGAGGTTAATCAGTGTATAGTGTGTACAGTTCTAGTTTTGAGTGTATTTTTACCTGCTGGGAATCTTTACGTATTTGAGGTTTTATGGCAAATTCATGTTAATTTTAATTCTCACAGTTCAAGTACAAAGGATGCACACACACACACACACACACACACACACACACACCCCTGCATAAATACAAAACAAGTATTCAACACCTGTACAAATAAAAAAGAGACAATTGATTGTTTAAGTTGTGTTTACAGAGCTGCCCACCAGACTAATCAAAGATAGGAGGAGTGGAGTTTGTTGTGATCAATATGATATTTAAAAGCAGCCCAGCAGAGAGTTAGAGAGAGAGATTTGAGAGAAAATAAGTGTTTTAAATGGTCAATGGAGTCATTACAGCATAATTACACCATTAAAGAATGTGCAGAGCACATTTTTTAAAAGCAGTTGCTTTGCTGTTAAAGGAAAATACGGTGCCTGAGACTTCTGCTGATGAAGATAATTGCATGCTGCATCCTAACTGATGTTTAAAGATCGTTCGCTTGCTCAAAGCCTTGCTAAGCTCTGAAAAGTTACACACTTCATTAAGTTAGGCTTAAGCAGTTGAGCTCAGCCATCCCTCCTCAGCAGATTCTGTACATTTAAAAGAAATGGAGATGGTAAATCAAAGTTGTTTATAGTGCAAATTATAATCAGCCAGCAGTTACGGCTCAATCTGTCATTGCTCTTGAAATCAGGGAAACATTAGTATTCACAGGTGATTAAAAATGTAGAAGTGATGTGATGAACACAGTGTTTTGTGGCGACAGTTCTTACTCAGATTAATTAAAGCACTTGATGTAGTGAAAACCGTGTTTCACACAAAAGATCAAGACATTTTTACCACCAAAAAAAGTAGCAAACGATATTAATGAAAGTGTGAGTTTATCAATTCTGTGTGTCTTTTACAAACAGCATGTTTCACAGTGAGGTCCCTGACCATGGGGGGAGGCTTAAAATAGGTTTAGCTCAACATTCCTGATGAATCCCAGTTATTAGGTGTCAGTATTAAGGCTGTTTCATGACGAATCACTGAAGAAAATGACTGATTGCTGTTTGAAGGTAAAGTAATCCATGCACATCATCCCCAAAACAAACTACAACTCCCAGAGCATAAATAACACCATACTCTCTGTTCATGGGAAAATAAGCTTTTATTTACACATAATAAAACTTACCGCAGACTGTTTGTGGCCTCTTCTGGCCTCTGTTAAGACAAATGCAAAATGGCTTATCAAAGCATAATACAGGGTGATTCAAAAGATGTGGGACACCCTTTTATATAAAGACCCTAGCAAGTATTGGCTGAGGGAGCAATGACTTTAAGGCTATTTCCGGAATGTGGCCACCATCTTGAAAGCCGCCATTTTGGATCAAGAGCATGTTTTTCCAATGTGAAATTGGTCATGTAGTATATCAAAAGAATAAAAGGGTGTCCGTACGAGATTTGAGATGATACACAATATATGTGTAATAATGGGGGCTAAACTATAAACAGGGCTAAACAAGGCTAAATGCTAAACACAGCTAATCATTAAACACAGCTAAACACTAAAAGCAAAACACTAAAAAAGGAATCTAATCATAAAACACAAGAGGCTAAAAACAAAGCAAGACGAAACACAGATCATTAAACATAGCACAAGGCTAAAACCCATGAACATCAACCAAACACAATGACCCACAAACAGGAAACACTGACAAGGACTATATAAAGACAACACCAACAAGAAACACCTGGTTACACAAATAAGACACATAACACTAGAAACACAAGGGAAGGGTATCACATGACCAGGGAACAAGCAGAAAGCAGACACAAGACAGGGGGAAACTGTCACATGACAAGGGGAGCACAGAACAGAAACAATACAAAACAGAACATAAAACAAAACAGCACGTTACAATATGAAATATAATATTAATAATTATTGTATTGTATATTTATAATATACAATAATTATAAAAGTGGAGAAATTGTTTAATGGTCGTTAGTTTGCTCTAATTTACCCTCACAGTTAGTCTGTATGCCATAATGAGCCTGTGTGGCCTCACACAAACTGCTAACTTAACATCTATGGTCAGATGATGTCTACAGGAACCATATCTGTTTATTTATAAGCGTGTGATCATTTACACTACTATTATATATTGTGATTTACATTTTTCTGCAGAGGATAATTAATTCCCTTTAAAATGGTCTCAAACTTCAGGCCACAATAAAAACCATACAGTTCTTCTGCATTTCTGGGTCCATAAGTAGGAAGCGGAAGCAGAAATAACATTTATGCAGCCTCCCCGAATGAATTGGAAACGTCCTCTAGCTCACAGCTACGTGTAATCTGCGCCAAAGTGGGTGTGAAATCAGGCAGGAGCAGATTTATGGAGGACAGCTGATTCTGGACACATGGTCTAATAACACAAAGGCCCTAATCCATCACACTGTGTTCTGCAAATGAGATGCTCCTCACATTCGCACACAGCACGGCTCCAGCACAGAGCAGCTGATGAGCCGCCCATGTTCAATCAACCCGAAAGGGCGCTGACATCGCTCAGATATACCTGCCTCATGACAAATGACTCTGCGTAATGAGACTCACGCAGACATAAAGAATGTAATGTAGCGGAGATACAGTACAGACTCACAGTGTGGCGTGTGTGTGTGTGTGTGGAAGATTATGTGGCTAGGTAAACTTTCTCATTGTTAGGACTTCAGTAGCTGAACTGAAGGCCAAACATGTCAGATTAATTAGTTACATGCAGCTGAGGTTAAATTGTACATGCACCGTTTGTAATAACCTCTGTAGAAAAGCAAGAAATGGAATAAGTTACTACATGTGGGTCTGTTCACACGTCCTTATGTGAAATGTGGGTTGGACTGCTCCCCTGGGCTGTGTAGCAGTAGAACTGAAGCCTCTGGGGTGAAGAGCAGTTCCATCATTTTGGAAAAGCTATTGGAGAGGTCTGGCGTTATTCCACAAGCAAAATTGCACCACAAAAATATTAATTTGCATTAAAAATCACTAAAAAAATGTAGTTGTGTCAGAACTTCTTCAGAGTAATATTTAGTTACTGAAAATAAGAAAAAATTGTTTATTCTCCTAATTTATTTGTTGCCAGTTCCACCTGTTAGCTTGAGCTTCCCGAGTCACACTCAGTGCCACCAATCTGGGGTGTGTGTCTGTGTGGTGGTGGTGGTGGGGGCGGTTGGGGTTGTACAGCATGTGTCCTATGAAAAATGTGAGGCCAACTACCAACACTTTTTGAACAGCCAACACAGTGCTACTGGAAATCTCAACACACATAAAGGGTAAAGCTAACTGCTAAATGCTAAATGCTAGCCAACGGATGTCTATGTTAGCTGCCATTGTACTTGGGATGAGGGGTAAAGTGTGCCATCCCACCCATCAAAAGAGAGCAAGGCCAGTTGACCACACCAGATGATAGAGCAAAAGCTAGAAAGTATAGATTGAAAGTTTAAGTCTTTGTTTACCTAGCGCAGACTGTACCATCCAGTTCGACTGTCTCTGTCTCTGAGGTAACACGGCTTCACCTTCAAACGAGGTAAAATATCTTTTGCTTATTTAAAAAACTGGCCATGAATATTTAAACAGATGCGCTGTGGTAAATTTCTGTTTCAGCTTCATTACTGAGAACTTCAGTAGAGCACAAGACAAAGCACAGTGCGTTTTTTTCCCTGACTGTGATATCTTGAAAGAAGCTTGTTTGCACAGAAGAAAAATGAGAGGAAAAGATATGAACATTTGGGCCTAAATCAGCCAGGGAACAGAGAGTTCTGAGAGTTCCTGCATTTCCAGATGGCCAAGTCCTCCTGATTATCTCAGTGTGAAATAGCATGCTGCCTTTTAAGTGAAGGGATATGTGACTAGTGTGAAGAAGCAGGACAGAGGGGAGTTCAAGCATGTCATTATTCTTACTGCCAGATATGTCGGAAATATGGAAAACGGATTGTAGGAGTTAGAAAACTTTAATTTTTCTCACTTTTAGCGGTAACGCCTTTGGATGCTGTAGATCTTGTTCAAATAATAGAACTATGTTCAGAGTTTGGTCTGAAATGCTGAAATGAATGGTATTAGTTTGTCCTCCTGTGGCACTGTAAAAGTCTTTGCACTAGATGTAGCAACATTGTTGGGAGAATTTGGCTACTGTACGTGTAAACATGGCTATATTAATGAGATTATTAGTGAGTACCCATCAAATGTTTGAACACACCCACTCAGCCACTCAGGGAGGGTTTCCTTTGTTTTTGGGCTGTTTTCCACATGTTGTGAATGTACAGCACCAGCCAAAAGTTTGGACATCTTCTCATTCAATGGGTTTTCTTTGTTTTTTATTCTTTTCTACGTTGTAATTGAATGTGGAAGACATTAAAACTATGAAGGAATTATGTAGTAAACAGAGAAGTGTTAAAGAAACCAGACCATGTTTTATACTTTAGGCTCTTCACAGCAGCCCCCTGTTGCTTTGACGACAGCTTCACACACTCTCTCCGTTCTCTCAGTCGGCTTCATGAGGTCGTCACCTGGAACAGTTTTCAGTGAACAGCTGTGGCCTCGTCGAGAGTTAATCTGTAGAACCGCTGATGTGTTTGAGACCGTAACTAGGGTTGTGTAGAGGTAGGGGCTGGTACACAGCTCTATACAGTGACTAGCTCTACTCCACCAATCACCGATGAGGAGATGGGCCAAGCATTTGATGGGTACTGTGTATAAACCCTGTAAAAATGTATGAAGTAAAATGGGATGCTTTGGAGCAGCAGGACATATACTTAAGCACTGCCTTGCAGAAGATAGAAGCTGTAACTGTAGAAAGGGAAACTAAGTACCCATTAAAACCCTGAGTTTAATTAAAATAATTGGATGTGTTTGTGTCCACAGATTTTTGGCCAAATCCAACGTGTTAAAGGAAGCACCTGTATTTGTTGAGGTTTTACCTGGCTGCGTCTATGGTGATGGATGGTGACGACAGGTTGAAGGTCTGGAGGAGAATGACTTAAAAGGGAAATTCAAATTCACAGCAGGGTAATAATGACCATTAACACTTTTAATGGAGTTCTATTACATAATAAATCAAGAGCTGTGGCTGAGGTGTGATTTCTAATGCGAATGCCTTGAACTCATGGACAGCAGTGAATGGAACTGGACAGGTTTTTCATGAACAATGTTTACTTTAATTGTTTCACCCCCCAAGGGACATGATAATGATAATAAACTAAAAAGAGCTACACTCATTGTCCATAATATTACACTAAAACATGTTTTCTCTTTACTTTGCCCAGTGGTCAATGGTCAGGACCCCCCACCCCCCACAAGATCATCACGGAGAAGCGATTTGGGGACGGTGTGACATTTACACATTTCATGCAACGGTCAGTTCATCATCATTCTGAAACTATGGGTTCAGAAGTACATAGTGGTTCAGAGGTTTGGACAATGGGGCCTTGGACAGCAGTGGTGAAAGTCTGCTCCTGTGTGGCCCATGGGCCTGTCTCTAGTGTGGTCTCTGGGCCAGTTTAATATATGACTTATGTCTTCCATAGTATTTCCCATTTTGTCGTTTGCCTTGTTATGCTCTTGTCTTGTTTCCTGGGTGTGCTTTTCTGATGTGGTTTCTTTCCTGGCATTGTCTCTGCCTTATTTATATGTGTGGTATTTATATAGAGGCACCTTTAGGTGGGAGTGATGTAAGGATCCTTCTTTGTTTTTTTCCCTGCAAGTGCTCCCTACTTACATCTTATTTCTGTGTTCCCATGTTGGTATTCGTAATCAAAGCACAGGGGACAATGAAAGTGAATCACCTGTCATTGTAGTGTGCGAGGTTTCATGGCTACATTGGAGCAGCCTGGTGGCCAATCTTCATTAACTCCACACTGCACCAGTAAGACCATGTGCATCCAATGGTTCAAACATTGTGTCCTGAAGGCGGTGGCGTGTATCAGGACGACAATGCACCAATACACACAGCGAGACTGGTGAAAGACTGGTTTGATGAACATGAAAGTGAAGTTGAACATCTCCCATGGCCTGCACAGTCACCAGATCTAAATATTATTGAGCCACTTTGGGGTGTTGTGGAGGAGCGAGTCAGGAAACGTTTTCCTCCACCAGCATCACGTAGAGACCTGGCCACTATCCTGCAAGAAGAATAGCTTCAAATCCCTCTGACCACTGTGCAGGACTTGTGTATGTCATTCCCAAGACCAACTGACGCTGTATCGGCCGCAAAAGGAGGCCCTACACCGTACTAATACATTACTGTGGTCTAAAACCAGGTGTTTCACTTTCATTGTCCAACCCCTGTATATTATTATGCTTTGTTTTGTTTGTTTGAATTGTGTTTCTGTAAATCGAAGTGAAATCTCTCATTTGTTTCAGTTGATTGTTGTTAATTAAACTTTTAAATCACCTCAGCAATTGTTTCCAGATCTCCATTCTTGCGTCACCTAAGGTCTGCCCCAAAACCTAGTGAGCTGCCTGGGTAGACACTGACTGTGTAGAATCGTCTGTCCTCATTTAGATTATTGAGACGCTGTAGTTAGAGAGCGATGGCATCATGGTGTGTTCCCGCCCACGGCACACAACCATTGCTCTTGGTGTAGAGCAAAATGGAAGGGAGTTGCGCTTGCTTTGCATCATGGGATTGCCTTTTATTAATCTAATATCTAATGCCCGCTATCAAACGTTTCTTTTTCTTTGTAATAGGTTACAAGTTTTAGTTTAGTTTTCATGTTTTTAAAATGTGCTATCACTCTTTTTCAACCCTGATATTTTAATGTGGTGCAAATATAAAATGGCCGCTGATTTGACTCTTAATCTCAGGGAACACAGGACTCGGCAGCTGTGTGTATGACTCATCCATTCTCAGCTATTTGAATGCAAAACCTTTGTGGCAAACTTAGACATAGTTAACACAGAGAGTACTAACTGTTATCCCAAGTGTAGTTGTGTGTATCGTATACAGTGCAGATAACGACCGTCTCTGACTATTACTGAATCTACTTTGTGCCTGTGGTTTGATATGTGACTCTTATCTGAGCAGAAGCGAAGACGAGAACAGTGTTGATTAATGAAGGAAGGGTTAAGCGAGGCCTGCTCAGGAGCCACAATCTGAAGTGGATTGACAATGGCACAGCATTCCTGCAGAGCAAAAAAAAATCCCATTAAGTGAGCTGAATTAAATTATGTGAAGGCTGCAGTGCTTAGTCACCGTTATCTCTTTCACAGGCATTAACCTGAGATTCATGTGATGTCTCTCTCTCTCTCTCTCTCTCTCTCTCTCTCTCTCTCTCGCTACTCAGCATTTCAGAGCTTCTCTAATTAAGCCATTGCAAAGAGCAAACGTAGGCGCTCCCATCAGTCCCCATCTACTTTCTAACTGTCACTGGAGAGGAGTTAATAAGACCAGCGCTGGACACAAATGGCCACACACTCCGAATTCTCTGAAGTCAATTTAATTCTGGTTTGATGGTTTATATAAGCCCGAGTGTTTATCTGCCTGCACTTTACTCTACTTGTTCCTTGCTCACCTGACCTCCTGAGCTCAAGGAAACCTAATTATACTGAGTTTTGTTTGATTCTTATAGAACCAAGGCCTTAAAAGTGGTTCTAAGACAATGACTGAGGGGACGTGCCTCAAAAGGAGAACCAAGACTTTATAGAAGGACTCATCCTCATCTGAGCTGCCCAGGAGAGCGAGGTTAGGATATAAACCAGAGAACATGTCAAGGATTGTACAGTGCCTTGGCATCATACAGAGTCTAAGTCAAAGTCAGAGTGTGTGAGAAGTAGCTCTGATAGACGACTGTATTGGATTATTATCTACACATAACACAGGACAGTTTCCACAGTTATTCCACTGTTCTCTAAGAACTGTTGCCGTTTTGATGTTTTCCTCGGTTACTCAGTTACCCGACTTCCTTTTTCTGTAGATACCAATGCTCCTTTCCCGTTTGATGAACGATTCAGTGTCCTCAAATATAAAACAAGACATGGGCCATTAATAAACCACATTCTTCAGCAAACAGCCGAAGCAGCCATTTGTTTTTGTGTGTTGGTTTCACTGAAGGACGCAGGAATGCGCTCATCACAGCCAGGAGTTATAAGCCGTGTTGAATGGGGCTTGGTAGGTTTATTTATTTATTTATGTATTTATTTTTTTTGCATGACTTGTTAAGAATCCTGTTGCTTGAGAAGCTACGGTGAAAGTCCCGAACAGCAGAGTGCGCTGTTGCGCTGTGAAATGAAACATAAGAGATCATGGTGAGGGGTTAAGTAAGATGACCATTCAGCTTAATGGCTTAAATGGGGGGTGTGGCAGATCTGAGTCACTACGTCACTCCCTCGTGTGTCATTGCTTAATTTGGGCATTACTGCCTTAACTGTTTATATCAGGGGTGGGCAGTCTCATCTGCAAAGGTCAGAACACACCTGGTTTCACTCCTTTAATTAGTTGGTCTCAGTAAAACAACTGATCATGTGACCTCTTGGTTGGTTGGACCAAAAACAAGCAGCCACACCGGCCCTTTGTGGATAAGATTGGCCACCCTTGGTTTATATCGTCCACCTCAGTGCAACACTGGGAACTGAAGCGGAAGGGGAAAACATTTCCACATATTTAAATGAATTAAACTCAACAAATCTTCATAAATAGGTGGTTATTACACTAAGAGTTTTACTTTTAAAGATGTCACATAAAACCTCGTCCTGTATAATAACGTAAACCTGTGTAGTAATGGGGTGGGACAGTGGTGCAGCAGGTAGTGTCGCAGTCACACAGCTCCAGGGTCTGTGAGGAGTGTGGTGTGTTCTCCCTGTGTCTGCGTGGGTTTTCTCCGGGTGACTGTCTGTGAGGAGTGTGGTGTGTTCTTCCTGTGTCTGTGTGGGTTTCCTCCGGGTGACTGTCTGTGAGGAGTGTGGTGTGTTCTCCCTGTGTCTGCGTGGGTTTTCTCCGGGTGACTGTCTGTGAGGAGTGTGGTGTGTTCTCCCTGTGTCTGTGTGGGTTTCCTCCGGGTGACTGTCTGTGAGGAGTGTGGTGTGTTCTCCCTGTGTCTGTGTGGGTTTCCTCCGGGTTATTGTGAGAAGTGCGGTGTGTTCTCCCTGTGTCTGTGTGGTTTCCTCCGGGTGACTGTCTGTGAGGAGTGTGGTGTGTTCTCCCTGTGTCTGCGGGTTTCCTCTGGGTGACTGTCTGTGAGGAGTGTGGTGTGTTCTCCCTGTGTCTGCGTGGGTTTCCTCCAGGTGATTGTGAGGAGTGTGGTGTGTTCTCCCTGTGTCTGTGTGGGTTTCCTCCGGGTGACTGTCTGTGAGGAGTATGGTGTGTTCTCCCTGTGTCTGTGTGGGTTTCCTCCGGGTGACTATCTGTGAGGAGTGTGGTGTGTCCTCCCTGTGTCTGCGTGGTTTCCTCCGGGTGACTGTCTGTGAGGAGTGTGGTGTGTT
This sequence comes from Hoplias malabaricus, assembly GCF_029633855.1. Classification (NCBI taxonomy): domain Eukaryota; kingdom Metazoa; phylum Chordata; class Actinopteri; order Characiformes; family Erythrinidae; genus Hoplias; species Hoplias malabaricus. The sequence continues at coordinate 39,143,521 of NC_089810.1, forward strand.
CTCCCTTTGTCTGCGTGGGTTTCCTCTGGGTGACTGTCTGTGAGGAGTGTGGTGTGTTCTCCCTGTGTCTACATGGGTTTCCTCCGGGTGCTCTGGTTTCCTCCCACACTCCAAAAACACACATTGGTAGGTGGATTGGAGACTCAAAAGTGACCCTAGGTGTGAGTGTGTGAGTGAATGTGTGAGTGTGTGTCGCCCTGTGAAGGACTAGCGCCCCCTTCAGGGTGTGTTCCCACCTTGTGCCTAATGATTCCAGGTAGACTTCTGACTCACTGCACTGACATTGGTAAAGGCATACCTTAAATAAATGCTCCTGAAATATTTATTTGTATATTTATAAAATGTGTATTTTGTGTTGGAGACTGCACAACTGACATTATTTGACTCCTTTTTGGTTGGTTGCGCATCCAATTTGCTGCTTAATTTGAATGCCATTAAAACGTTGGCCACCTTCTGTGGCAGACAGTGCAGTATTATAAATGTCTGCGCATGCTGCAATAACAGATTAAGTGATAAACAGTCTGTGACCAGGAAAATGGCCTCAATCTCCGTGGGTCATCAGTGCATCACACTTGTAGCTCAATATGTGCATCCCATACTTCCCTGATGATGCCCTTTGTGCTGTCTTTTGACTTTACTTCTGGGTCTGTAGCCAGCTTTGTTTCTCCCAGTCTCCCAAAGCTAACGCTAAGTCGTGAGGGTGAATGCTAGCAGAGGGCCGACCAACCAGCTGAGAATGAAAGCGAATGTGGAGATGGCATCATGGCAGATCAGTCAAAATAAGATTATTTTCTGTATCTTGGTTTTTATCAAAGGGCTCATTTACTCACTTGACCACAGAGTTGGAAGATTGTTTCCTCAGCCAATTAGTGGTAACAAAATTTCTCTGTGAGAGAGGAGGGGTCAGTCAGAGGATATGAATTTTACGTTGCTAGACTGTAGCAAAAATATCTACCAAGTCCATTATTTCATAAGGTAAATTGGCCAGATATCGACTTACTGTATATTTTTCAATGGTTTTTTTTGACTCTGCTACTAGATCTCAGTCCAAAAATGATAGTTTCTTTAGACACTCATGAGTAAAAGAGTTCAGGAACCTCTCTCAATACAGTCTCAGACCTTGTTCAGATTTCATTTCCCCCAGGCATCACTAAGCAAACTAAGAAATGACTAGAGCCAATCAAAACAGCTAATGTTTCGAGGTCTTTTGGTCAGAACTGTGCTGTAGGTTGTCTTTGGTCACAAAAGAGGCCATAGATCGGCATTTGTATTGTAAAAGTCATGGTGTATCTACCTGCCTGGAGCCAGCTGTGTCTGACAGCTGCCTTCCTTCTTTCTCCGACTGTCATCGCCCCCCTGGTGGCACATAAAATCTTAATCATAGCCATCAGAGGCGCTGACAGCCTGGGGAGAGATTTCACTGAGGCAATTAAATCAGCCACAAAGAGGGATCCATCAGCTGCAGAATGATGGAGTGGACTGGCATTCAGTCTCACTGCAATGTTTACCCCAAATAACATACCTGCAAAGGGGTAGTGTTCGGGACCATGGAGCTGAGGTCTGAACTCAGTTATTAATTACTCTGCTCCCTCAGCCGCTGGAGAAAGGTCATAGAGCTCAGGGAGAGGAAGGGAAGATGGTGCTCTGTGGAATTACCTTTTTTAATTCCAATCTCGCTCCTCTTCCCAACACCTGCAGTTTAGAGTCTGAGTGTCAGGCCTGTTTTCAGGACACTGAGGAGGGATCTGAGAGCAATTCCCTTCAAATTAAATCACGCCTGGATGGATGGATGGATGGCGAACACACCCACAGTCTCCGAGGCAGGAAACCACTTCCTTTTTAATGATGCTCTGCCACAAACAACATTCGAAACAGCAATGAGGAAACAGACAATCATCCCGCATCGTAAAGTTCATGTGCTGGGACATGTCTAAAGGAAAAGAGATTAAAAACACCAACCCGATAAATACTGGTGTTCCATTACTCATTCCTATCAATTAAGAAAAAACGTGAGAGAAAGGTCTATTGTAGATGTATTTTTCTAGGGCTGGACGATATGGCCAAAATACACATCACGATATATTTCTAAATTTTGGTCGATACGATAAAAATTCCGATATCGATATGAAGAGTATAAAATCAACTGAAAACCTCCAAGAACAAACAAGAAATATGACATCACCATCAAACATGAACCTATTGGTTTTTGCCAATATTAATATTTTTATACTAAATTTTAAATTGAGTGCTGAACTGACAACAGCACCCTGTAATGACCGTCAGTGATTGAAATATGCTTTTAATAATGTTTATTGAAATATTAAAAATGTGTTTAAAAATCACATCATTGTTATTGCAACATTTTATATTGTGATATCTATTAATATTGATGTATTGTCCAGGGGCGGCACGGTGGCGCAGCAGGTAGCTGTCGCAGTCACACAGCTCCAAGGGCCTGGAGATTGTGGGTTCGATTCCTGCTCCGAGTGACTGTCTGTGAGGAGTGTAGTGTGTTCTCCCTGTGTCTGCATGGGTTTCCTCCAGGTGACTGTCTGTGAGGAGTGTGGTGTGTTCTCTATGTGTTTGCGTGGGTTTCCTCCGGGTGACTGTCTGTGTGGTGTGTTCCAAATAAATAACCAATGGCATATACAGGAGGTCCTCTGGTTACGTCAGTCATGAGTTACGATGTTTCGTGGTTATGACACACCTCCCATTTACTTTATAAAGCCTTGTTTCGACTTAAGTGGTTTTGCGTCATAACGTGAACGTCGGGAATAATACACGGTGACGTGGCTCGGGACCGAGGAGGATAGGTGTTAGGATAGGATAAGTGCTTACAGTATGTTATTTTACGTACAGTGTGTACGTATGTTCCAACTTACACCGAAAATCGGTTTACGACGCGACGTAGGAACAGATCAATTTCGTAAGTCGAGGACCCCCTGTATATTTAGATTAAACTGATGGAAGAAAAGACATGACTTAAAATCATGAATTCTACACTCCAGAATGATTCAAAGCAAGAAAATAATAGATTACACTCTTGTTTTTGGTCAGAAAGCCCCCTGAAAAGCGGTATTACCTTGTTTTGCTCAATTAGTCCCAATCTGGGCTAAATCCAAGCTCTGCAGGAAGAAAACTGCTTCACGGATTTGTTTAAATGTAGCATCAAAACGTGTCCAACCTAATGAAGTATTGATCAGCGGAAGTATGTATTGGAGTCAGTAGATATAGGCTGCCTCCAGGACCAGATTGAAAACAGTTAAGCTAACTCCCTGACAGATATAAAATCATAATTTATTTATAAAAATAAATAAGTGCTTATTGCTCAGATAAAAAAGCTACAACCCCTTGAATTCCTGGTTCTTATTACATCCTGAGGCTTATTACTCAATAATTACACAGAGAAAAGACTCATTAAAATATTGAAAAAAGGAACGGAAACTTCAGTGTGGCTGAATGTCATCAAATCCACACAGCAATCCTCAAAGTAGAGACGGCAAATATCAACCTACATTTGACCATACACTATGAGGTTATTTTAGACGTTAAGAAACATAATGCTGTGTCCCTTCATCCTTAAATATTCACCCCCAAAAAAAACAGTGAAAAACTTTTCAAATTGTGATATATATGTAACATTGTATATTGTAACATGAATGGCCTGAAAATACAGGCTGCGTCTGACTGATGATGCAGAAGCTGGAGCCAGATTGTCCCCACACCCTGTGATATTTTCTCCCCTGTGGAGTCGCTACCTTGGCTGTGGTGTTTTCTTCTTGCAGCTGTCTCTCAGTAGACAGACTTTTACTAGGCCAGACATGACAAAGGCAGCATCTTCAGCTGCCTGTCACGTCTCAATATCCCCCTCAGAGCTAGAGTCCATAAGTTCATCGGCCGCCACAGAGACGCCATGCTGGGGTCATCCAGACCAACTCGCTGCATCCATTTTAGACTTGGCCTTCAGTAACATACAAAGCTCAGCACGTGTGAATGTGTCTCTGTGAGTTTGCTCATGTGTTACACTCTTGTTTTTGTCTTTGTTTGTTTCTTTTAGATATTTGCTGTGTCTTGTGAGGTTGTGGTCTGTGAGGAGTGTGGTGTGTTCTCCCTGTGTCTGCGTGGGTTTCCTCCGGGTGGCTGTCTGTGAGGAGTGTGGTGTGTTCTCCCTGTGTCTGCGTGGGTTTCCTCCGGGTGGTTTTCTCTGGTTTCCTCTCACGCTCCAAAAAATGTTGGTAGGTGGTTTTCTACAAAAGTGTCCATAGGTGTGAGTTTGAGTGTGTGTGTCGCCCTTTGAAGGTGTGGCGCTCCCTTCAGACTGTGTTCCTGCCTTGCGGCAAGTCATTCCAGGTAGATTCCACATATTTCCCTTTGTTTCCCATATTCTTGCATCCTGCCCCTTACTTTTTTATTTCACATAAATACCATTCTGTTTATTTAAAAGATCAATTCAAACACTGTAATATACAACATAACAAGGGCCAGTGTAGCTGTAGGTCTACATTCCAGCTCAACAGGAGCCCACCTGCGTCCCCTGATCAAATGAAGACCCCTGGTTCAGAGCCTGAGGACTGGACGTGTGCGTCTCTCATCCAATCTCATGCTGAGTGATAAAACAGGAAACAGAGGCGAGAGTTTGGAGACGAGAGCATGAGCGACGCGCTGTGTAGAGATGACAGAGGAAAATCCCAGCAGATGTGCCCAGCTCACCACAAGCACTTTATCACGCTTAGATTTGACAGCGCTATCATGTAGGCAAATAAAATAACACAAACAGCAATAAGGCGTTCATAAATCATACTGTTGGAAACAGGCCGCCTAATCCTCAGCTGATACTCACCAATACTCCTCCACAGCTACGTATCAACACCACAAAGACACTGGAATATGATTAACATATTAGGGTATTGCTCATTAGGAAGAGGTCAGACTCTTAAAAATGCTTGTTAATTATTGGATAAAGTGTTTTAGGAAAACTGTTACATTATGTGAAAGAATGTGGTTCCATCATCCATTCATTGTCTGTAACCCTTATCCAATTCAGGGTCACGGTGGGTCCTGAGCCTACCTGGAATCACTGGGAGCAAGGTGGGAATACACCCTGGAGGGGGCACCAGTCCTTCACAGGGCAACACACACACACTCACACCTATGGACACTTTTGAGTTGCCAATCCACCTACCAACGTGTGTTTTTTGGACTGTGGGAGGAAACCGGAGCACCCGGAGAAAACCCATGCAGACACAGGGAGAACACACCACACTCCTCACAGACAGT